>NW_028259159.1:4435000-4740000 GCF_977971745.1 Zootermopsis nevadensis | reverse complement strand
ATAAAAAATCATTATACTTACCCATGACATTTCGGAGTTGCACGTGCAAACTCGGGATCCATATCGGCCTCATAAACTTTATTCACAATCGAATTGCCAAGTTCAGCCATAACTTTAAGAATCTCTGGTTCCCACGCATCCAATGTGAGCGATCGTACCTTACTGTAGTGAACGCCGAGACTACGATGTACTCCTGAACATTCTACAAAAGAATATACCTTTCAGAAACATAAAAGTACGTAGGGTTTTGACGTCCACAGTCTTTAAAAATAAGTTCGCAAAGACTACATTTTATTAAATGAACTACGCTTCAGACAAAAGTTTGTCCATTGTAATCCTGGGGGTTATAGGAAAACTTTCTTCATATAAAATCTGATATTATGGGAATAAGAAAGGATGAATCTGGGAATCTCCTCTAAATACAGTCTTATGCACCGTCATAATAATGAATGTTGTAATGTAGTTATGTATTTATATCGACGTATACTACGAATACCCTGGGTGCAAAAAGTCTCTAAAATTGAAGTTCTCAATCGCGTGAATAAACAAAAGGAACTACTGCTTGCCGTTAAGGAAAGAAAGGTCCGGTATTTGGGCCATATCATGAGAGGAGTACGCTATGAGATCTTAAGACTGATCATCGAGGGCAAAATCCAAGGAAAAAGATCCGTCGGTAGACCCCATAACTCCTGGATGAAAGACCTAAGAAGATGGTTCGGATGCACCTCAATAGACATCTTTCAAGCGGCAGTCTCGAGGACAATGTTCGCCGCGTGGATAGCCAACCTTCGTTCGGAGATGGCGCAATAAGACGAAGAAGAAGAAATATGTTTTGAAAAAAGAACAACAGACCAAGGAAAGGAAATGGAAATGGTTGGGACACACGTTTAGGAAAGAGGATGAGAGAATTTCAAAGCAAGCGTCGGACTGGAACCACCAAGGCGCACGGAAAAGAGGAAGACTGAAGATTACGTGGCGGAGATCTATCGAAAAAGAAGCAATATCACAGGGGAAAAGTTGGAAGGAAATAGAGGCACTCGCCAACAACCGAGCAAGGTGGAGGAGCTTTATATCAGCCCTATGTTCCCAAGAGGAACAAAAGGAATTAACTAAACATGTTTTGTTTGCACATAGTAATTTTTTTAAAATGTTTGGTCAGCGGTGAGTTTGCCATCACAAAACAAAGTCTGGATAAGTCAAAAATTCTTCTTTTCCTTTAAGACCCATCAACAACCTGAAGAGCTCATGCAACACTGGTTACACAACTTACCAATACAAAGTGTAATTCCCAGGTTGATGCTGGCCCATCTCGGATTCACGATGTCACAATCACAGCAGTGATCATTGCCTGGAATTTTCAGCAACTGTTCCCACATTCTAAATGCAGTAACAGCCACATATTAACCACCATATAACAGTATATTTCAACACATTTTTACATCAACAGCACTTTATAATAAGGTATAACCAACCTGTTCTTGCGCTCTCTCTCTGGTGATGGTTTCTCGACAGGATCTCCGACAGTGCTTCCACTGGGCGAGTGAGACGCACCCGAGTCCTTTCCGCCACCATTAACACTGCCACCGGTACTAGCAATACTTGGATACGCCAAGGAACCTTCTTCACTAATACTTAACTGTATCGCGGCTCCTATTCCCTGCTGCATTGCCGATATCCACGACTGATACATCTCGTCTGAGTCAGCCTGCAGCATGTGACTCCTGAAAACCATAATTCATGTCATCCTCCTATTTGATGCTACATAACCCAAGTATCAACCAACCAAAAATCTAACTAAGAACAGGGTCTATGGCAAGTCCAAGATATCAGCCGTTGCTAAGTAAATCATTCCCGCATATGAAATGCATAGGTGGAATCGGCAAACTGTGCCTTAAAACTATAACTGGGAGTACGCTTACACTAACGGAAGTTTTGTCTTGGCAGAAGGCCTTGGACATGTTCAGATTAGGGGCTACCGATACTGGTGGGACCCCACTTAATGGTACCTGCACCTGTCAAGGTGGTGGGGCTTGAGTACCTCAGTGACCCCAAGAGCTATCCTGGCGGTAGCATAGCTAATGGTAGGGGGAGAGGTCAGACTAAGACAGGTACCCTGGTCCTCCAGGTTGGGGGTTGGTCGCAAGGCTAGCAACCGTGCGCCGTAAAAAGGAAGACGTTTCAAAACCTCAATCAAAGCCTTGGACAGACGGACCTAACGGAGGACTGAACGGAAGAGGAGAATTAAGGAGGCCATGGACTGAATACGGACCGGAGAGCCATAGAAGAAGAAGAAGAAGAAGAAGAAGATACTGGTGGGAAAATAATCCCATCTAGCAATTCGTCCTTTGCATAATGTACGTAGTTGAAGAACCACTGTCACATAAACTGAGAAAAAAACAAGAAGATTAAAGAAGAGGTTACATAGCAATTTTTATCAAGGTATAAATTGCAATAGCTTCAACATTAAGCTCTGTACAATAAGTATAGTAAATTTGAATAAAGTCTTGCAGATAGACTGCATGTTACGAGAGCTTGAAGAATAGATCTGCAGTGTCTGCGTGTGTAAAGCTGCAGGAACAGCAGCAAAAGAAAACTGGATGAAAATGTGTTAAAAATAAAGAAATGTCTGCGGAATTCTTACTTGGTTGGCGAGAGAACCTCAAAGCAAAAGCGTCGATCACCTTCAAGAACAGGTTTCACTGAACAAAGACGCAGATCTTCTTCCATTACAGTTACACTGTCTTCACCTAAAAACAGACGCTTACATGTAAAATAAACGTAAGGCGCAATAGGTACGTGTTATATAGAGGGGATATTAAATCATTACACTTGGCGTACCAGTGCTGCAAACATATTCAAAGAAATTCATCCTCTAATCTTCAGTTAAACCACTTCCGAACATACGCACGTGAATCGAGATTTGAAGTTCTCATGTGAATATTTTATAGCGGCATTCCATTACATTGCAAATGACATTTTTAACTCACCAGTACGTTTCCTGTATACCAACTGGTTATCTTGTAAAGCAAACCAACGTCTATTCCAAGTTTTGAAAGCATTTGACGTTCTCTTGAACAGATATCCCTCCATACGAGGTGCTCCATTACGCCCTGGCGGAGGTACAAAATCCCGGGTTGTTACAAAAGTGTGCCTGTTCTCCATTTGCTTCTCCAGTTTGTTACACTGTTGTCGCATTTCCACAACCTGATAAAAGTCAGATAAAAAATTATGGAGAACATTCTTAACATTGCCGTCTTCTGGGTTGTGGTCTGGTAGATGTTTACAGACATTTCAGACTACAAGGCGGATCAACCCAGAGGACAGCGATCTTCGGACTCGCCGTCGCCTCAGATCCTACGAAAATATTCTTGTATGGGCGTGCCTAATCACAAACAATATCTGATAAATAATTACGCTAATATCAGTAAATCACACACAGCAATCATAAATGTCTAATGAAAATTCCACATACATTTTATTGTTTTATGTTTACCCATTTTTCATATTTACTAATGAAGTATCAGTTTCATATAACACAACATTCAAAGCATACTGAAAAAATTTATGTAGTAACTTCGTAACGTCTGAAGTATCTAGTTCAAATGCGCAATTTCAACGACCGCTATCAGTTTCAAGACCTCTACCTAAATAAAAATTTCTCACAACGATAATCACATTGTCCTCACTTAATGGTACCTGCACCTGTCGTGGTGGTGGGGCTCGAGTACCTCAGTGACCCCAAGAGCTACTGGTAGGGCCTCCCTAGCCAGATTGATCGAGGGGGAGAGGTCAGACTAAGACAGGTACCCTGGTCCTCCAGGTTGGGGGTTGGTCGCAAGGCTAACAACCTTGCACCGTAAAAAGGAAGATGTTTCGAAACCTCGATCAAAGCCTCGGACAGAATGAACCTAACAATAGGACCGAATGGAAGAGGAGAATTGAGGAAGCCATGGACCGAATATGGACCAGGGAGCCATAGAAGAAGAAGATAATCACATTGTATCCTCTAGATGCAAATGCTGGAGATGGCCCTCTAGAATTCCAGGGTAGCTATCAATATACAGAATAAGTAATAAAATCTTGAGTTTAAAAATAACAGCGTACTTACATCATCAGCCAGTTTCTTAAAGAATGGATCCAAATCTTGGCATAAATCTGAACCCTGGTGGAAGAAGGTGCTATATGCATGCATGTATGATAACAGCTGTGAAATGAGAGAAAAACATTTTTGAAACAGCTTGGGATTTCAAGGGTAAGATCTGAAGCACTAACTTCATACATAAATTGCAAGGGAAAGGAAATACACCAAAAAACAAGAATTGCATTAACAAAATACTATTTTTCACTTTCATCTTCCAGTGTTACAAACCAGAAAATATTTGATCTTCATTTTAGTGTTGACAGCTTAAGAACTAACTTATGGAAATATAATCAGTGTGAAAAAAACAAAAAGAAATAATAGGTAAGTCACACGTCTTGAAATCTCATTATTTATTATTTTTAAACTCGTTTGGTTTACTGAAATCATACAATAATAAATCAATGTAATAGAAATATCAGTGGAATTAACCTTTAAAATGAAAGTCTGTTTCAAAATTAAGTAATTAACTTTCAGTTCTCCTGAGACCTTCCAACACCTGGGCAAACTTAATTCAAAAACAACAGACGTCATCTCCGTAAGTGGTAATTTGTAAACGTCAGACTTAAAATTCTCATCACGAGATTCCTTGACTGGGATAACACGGAAAATATGTAAAACGCTAGATTATATAAAAAAAATCTTACGCAATTTCATGAAGATTCAACAAACTCAAAACATATCAAATATCTTTTACTCACCGTTCCTAAAACCTCGGGTTTCTTCCTTGCTTGAAGAATACTCAGACAATACACGTGATCAAGAGCAGTGTGCCGGAAACACGAGCGCGTTGCGCACAGCAAGTTCTGAGCCTCCTCTGCCTCCGCGGGGCGACTACGCGGTGCCTGCGAGTTCCGTGACAACGCCGTATCCAGATCCACCGAGATCTTCTCAAAGTAGTGACGAGATTCACGCAATCCTTTTATATCCCTGTGGACGGAAGTTGAAAACAAATCAACAAATTCACTTCTCTGCGTAACGTTCCTGGCTTGCGATCATAAAGAACGGTTAGCTTGTGCATTATTTAACAACACTTTAACATTTTTACGCCATTCAGTGTTGAACAAGGTAAAATAAGTACGATTTGAAGTTTCCACGGCGGTGAATCCGAAGATGGCCGTCATCTGCATCATAGCATCGTATAGGCTGGTAGATATTTACCAACGTTGCTGCCTCCATCATCAGGACGATAATGGAGGCAGAAAGGACCTCTGAAAGATAATATTAAATGGGGGGAGGATATGATACGGGCTACTTCAATATACAGGAAAAACTGAAGAAGAAAAAAAAGAAAAAACCAGACAGGATAGGTAACATACAAACAAAATTTTGGCAGTCCTGATATGCAACAAAATCTTTCAGTAATCAAGAGCGGATAACTGCATAAACTGAAATGGATACCAGAATTCTTACCCCTTGACGAAAGACGTGAGATTCTTTAGTATGGTGCGAGATGCTTGATCCAGTAGAATTGTATGAAACTTATTCATTTCTTGAAGAACGTGAATTAACTTGTTAAGGCAGACCACAACATCTGCGTCATCTCGAAAGTAACTGCTGAGATCCCACAGGCTGTTGGCAAACTGACTGACAACAAACAGAATACTATTAACACAAATACGAGCGTTGAAAGATGAGCCCCTGGGGCATAAATGTATTTTCAAAAAGATTTTGTTTGCTATTCTTTATACGTCATTTACTTCAGACACAAATTTATTGTTGGGAAAAATAATAACATTACACATACAACAATTCACAGAATCGGATGTTATTTTTCCTGTATTTTAATAAACATTAAACCTGGCAAAAAAATTTTGATGAAGCAATCACTCGAACAATGTGCAGAAAAGTAAGATCAATCCAAAACACACATATCAATTGTTTTTATGAAAAGTTATATTTGAGGAAGTCAAAATTTTATTTCAGCTTCATGTAGAGTAAGAAATACAATGAACAAATATTAGGCAAAATTAAATTCACTAAACAAATTTTCATGTAGACACAAAATTACAAAATTTAATGCAAATCCAACAGGTAATTTCAGGGATTTAACGTGTGGACAGCAACATGACCCTCACTAGACGTGTTCGTGTTATGCGGTTTGTGCAAACGATGCATAAAAATAACCTGCATCAATCAGTAGTTATGATATGAACATCAAATTTACCTCTGCTGGGCTATGTAAGTCTTTCCTACGTCAACCATCAGTCCACACATTTTTAAAACCTGTAAAGGTAAAACAAATTGTAAAGTATTGATCAGAACCGAATCTATCTACATAATAAATAATATTGGTTGGCTGGTGATCGTGATATCGCTACGATAATGTCAGGAGGGACATTATCGTAGCGATATCACTATCTAAACTACATTAAATTGTAAAGTAAAATAATTGCTAGTAACTTTATATTCTTCCCCGAATTTGAAGTTTACTTACAGTATCTATATATCTTAAAGTATTCTAACCTATCTAACCCTCCACTCAATTTTTCACTAAATGCAGTATTTATTTTAGGTTACCAGCCCTAATATAAAACATGAAAATGGTCACCATATTGCATAGATAAATCAAGGAAGTGAAATTTACCACCAGCACACTTAACTAATGACATAAGTAGTAACAAACCTTGTCAAGTTTCTGTTCCAATTGCTCAATATCAGCTTCTTGTACTTCCAAAGCAGCTCTGTAACAAAAGAAAAGAGACCACAAGTAATTTCTGCTGCTTTACTGCAACCATTATTAGCCCAGTATATTGATTGTTAGGTTATGTAATGATGCTGTGTCAATTATTGAGGTTATATATCATAAAATGATATGGAAGGATTATCATAAATGTTGGACACTTGAGGATTTGGAAGGAGGTAACAGTGATCTATTTCATGGTATTAACCCCGCACGTGCCTGGCAACATGGAGAACCATGATACCTCACATACAGGATAAAATATAATGTGGCTAAGATTCAAACCAGTACCTCCTGAATACAAGTCTACAGAATCACCACTATGGAAATTAAACAAATTAAGTAAATTACAGCTATGCAAAAGGATCTTAACTACAGTATTTTATTTTCATATTTGTAGATCACTTCACTAAGTAAGTAAGCGAAGTGATCTACAGTCTGTGGTAGCAAAAAATTTAATCAAAAGTAATGATTGAAAAAGTTCTAAAAATTGAAATCAGGAATTCAATACCAAGCCAATAACATTTAGAGATAAATACTAACCTATTATTTGCAAATCCCATACTTAGGAATGAAATGTGTAGGCTAATATTTGAAGGTGCATCACTAAAAAGTCAGTGTGGATGTTAAGCATAATTTGTCACAAGATTACTTTCCAATTCAGAACTTCAAACCCACAAAACGTGTTTACCTGTTAACAGGAATACTCGATAACATTTTTTTAAGAAAAACGAATATCTACAGAATTATACAAATTTACAACAAACCTCAAGAAGTGGCAGTTGTACCACAAACATTTTTAATGGAAGGCCACGCAGCTGCAAACATGTTCCACATTTAGTGATTAGAACTTTACATGATACTTTAATAAAGACGAATGTCGTCTGTAAGCGCCCACCACAATTTGAATTTTCTGATAAGAGGTTACACCCAAATCATCACTTAGGAATTAAACGAAAATAAATCTTACCGAAATTTCGGAGAGTCTCGAAGACATTCTTCAAAATCTATTATAGACTCCATCATTACACCAGAAGGATCGTCAAAACGAATCAGGAAATAAAGACGTTTTATCCCTTTTTTACACTACACGTCAAGCCATTGCAGCTTCTGAATCACCATGGACTATAACAAATTATCAGGTGGTTAATGAAGTACGGAAGTATTCTGAAAGAGTGCAGCACTAATTGACTGAATCTTAGTGACATCTATCACAGTTTCTCTTCGTTGGTTGTAAGATTCTGACACAGAGTGCATCATGAGTAAGGTTTGTACATCCTGACACCTACTGGCTGTTTTAAAACGTTTAGTTTTGTTGTGAGTGAGAGAATGTATTTATTCAAGAATGTGTGTTTTTGAGTTTAAAATATGTGTCTGAAGAAGGTTCACGGTGGCGAATCATCTGGGATGTTGCACCATGCAGCCTGGTAAGTACTAACTGTAATTTCAGAGGATCATATCTCTGTCTAGTGACTAGAATCCAGTCGATTCAGTACTGGACGGAGTTGGATGTAATTTTATGTGGAGGTGGGATTATTCTGCACCACCTCGAAATCATAATTTTTAATGTCCTATAAGCTGTGTTAATAAATGACAGCCGAGGAATGTCTTGAGGGAGGTGCTGCGATAAAAGGAACTGTCCAACAAGGTCAAGTAATATCTCCAAATGCACGTTGCAAGGGCCTGAATGAGGAAATAATATGTGTTCTCGTACGGAATAAATTTTTCCTAGCTTGTTGAGATGTAGGGTTTTCGGGGCAAAAAACATGTTGCCCGTGGTCTCCTGCGTTGAACACCTTGTGGCCTTACATAATTTTGAACATCCTACAGCCCGTGATAATAAATGACGTCCGAGGAAAGTCTTGAAGGAGGTGCTGCGATCTGGTGGCCGAAAAGGAACTGTCCAACAAGGTCAAGTAATATCTCCAAATGCACGTTACAAAGCTGAAATGAGGAAATAATTTTCTAGTACGGAATACATTTTCCGAGCTTGTTGAGATGAAGGGTTTTCGGGGCAAAAAATATGTTGCTCGTGGTCTCCTGCGCTGAACACTTTGTGGCCTTACATAATTTTGAACATCGTACACCCCATGATAATAAATGACGGCAGAGGAAAGTCTTGAAGGAGGTGCTGCGATCTGGTGGCCGAAAAGGAACTGTCCAACAAGGTCGAGTAATGCCTCCAAATGCACGTTGCAAAGCTGAAATGAGGAAATAATGTACTAGTACGGAAAACATTTTCCGAGCTTGTTGAGATGTAGGGTTTTCGGGGCAAAAAAGATGTCGACCGTTGTCTTCTGCGCAGTGACGCCATGTGGTCTTACAGGGTGTGATCATCGTATTGGAGCTACGTACAGCCTCAGTCTTCAGAGCGAATAAGGAAGCTGGAGGGAAATTTTCCATACTTTCGTATAATCACCTGGAAGATCGCATGGCGTCACAACTCACAAAACCATGATCGACGAAAGGATCTTTGACTCCACGACAACTGGCATTTCACGTATTATTACACAAGAATTCGGTTTCGGTATTCAAGAAGTAAATTAATTTAAGTTTTGTCGACGGATTAAAGTTTTTCCAAAAGTCAGCCAACAATAACAGACACTTTATAAGAAGACCTACACGTGCTGCGCTCTGTAGTGATAGTGAAGAATTTCACACGGAATATTTTCAGTGTTGGAATCCCCAGTGTGGGAATTCGCCGGACATTCCGAAATGTCAAAGGTATAAAACACGTCAGAATTATTACGCCGTGTGCACATTTTCTAACTTGTTTTAAATGTTTGTTATGCATAAGATGGAGAAATGAAGAGAGGAGAAGAGGGAAATGTTAATCAAGGATTTAGAAGTGCTTTTTATTTTTAAAATAACTATTTATAATCTTTCCAATCGTAATTAGCAACTGCCTTGTTCATTACCTTCCTCCACATGCACTGCGCGCGTAATGTACGAGCTGCTACCACTTTAGAAGAGACTGAATTATTACACTTCCCGAAAAAAAAGGGCAAATTTTGCAGAGAAGATAATAATTACGTTAATTATACCCAAATCCAAACACAGTCACGTAAATCGTAACAAGTTTTGTGTCGTAATTTATTTCGAACATAAAAGTATTTATTTTTCAGTACAAACGGAAATTATAAATTCATGATTTACTTCATTATTTGATAAATTTTAACTGTTTTAATAAGCTGCTGACATCAAATAATTCCTTCGGACAAACATTTCTTTAAATTTCTTGAATTGTTTTCGTTCAGTTACGTACCAGTTAGTGTAAGAGCCCCTTTGGAAATCAGTGAGGAATTTTTTTTTCACATCTTCATCTCATATGCTTTATTTATTTAGTCCTATTCGTACCTTTATTTCTTATATTATAATTTCTAAAAGCTGCCTAATGGTAGCAGGTCTTGTGAAATAGAACATTCTCCCATTCAGCATCTTGATTAGTCATACCTAGTCGGACAAACTCTTCTCCACGCTGTAAATACATCTTAAATCTAGGCCTTGAGACTTTGCTACCTTGATTGAGGTTTCTGTTTGTCTTCCCGAGATCCTCCTGACAAATTCCGAGACAGTGGCTTAAATTAGGCCACGACCTCTACTTTCCATATCTTTTCTTATTTGTTATTTCATTAATAATCATATCATTCGACGTAAAGAATTCTGAGCCACTGACAACATCGTTAAACAAACCAAAAATGAAATTTGGTTAAAAAGATCACGCCTGTCGTATGGAACTAAGTGGCGTTAAATGTGTTGTATTGTTTGATCCATAATACATTTCAAAAGTGTCACAATTAGAAACAAACATTCAGTACTTAAAAGTTTTGTTTTATTTAAGTAGTCTCTTGTGCCACACGTAAAATGTTGCGATTTTATCCGTCAAAAGCTTGAGAACGCATTTTTCATTTTTCATTTAGTTCTCTGAATTAATGTTATATTTTTTTTTTCAAAAATGATATGTTTTAAATGGATAGGTGTTTAGTGATATGAAAGTAACTTATACTTTTTGGGCTCAGTAAATGATAATGGATACTTTTGTGACATAATTTTTTTTTAAATTATGCAGAGGAAGACTGTTTTAGTTTTGTTTCTCAGTTGACGCGACGAGTTTGACATTCTCTGGTAAAAATTAAAAAAAACGATTTGCATAACATGAAAACTGTTTTTTCAATATGCGGAGAAATGCGACCGAGTGAAGTTGTATTATTGTAAAAATGTATCGTATACATTCCACATGGAATGAAAACAAATAAACCCTGCGGTATTTTATGTTCCAATTGACGTAATACAGAAATATTAATTCATTTTTTTTTTCAAAAAAAAAATATCAGAAGAAACTTATCACAGAATACACAATTATTATTTTGACTTGCATGTTTTGCTGTGTTCATATTCCAGGTCCCCCACCCAGCACATATGAAACAATGAACAATAATTAGCAGTATTAATTGTTATTCATTCTTCAGTAGCACACTTTGTGTTACAAAAATGTCTGTCATGCATTTTCCCAGTCTCGCTAGGATAATATTATGAAACACTTTACAATTGCCTCCTTTTTAATCCTTACCTAGTCGCTGTTTGTGACGTGCGTATCAAACTAACTTCATGAAACAGAGGCCTCAAGAAGCTAATAGTCGCTCAGCTATAAGTTTCACACCCTCCCACCTGATTTACGTAAAATTTATTTTAATATTATACCCCTTCAAGGCCTTTCAAGCGATCTCTTCCCTTGAGACTTTCTATCCAAAATTCTGCATCTACCTCATGCGTGCTACATCCTGCGTCCATCTCATCCTGCTTCAATTCATAGTCCAAATAATATTTTGTGAAGAGTACAGATTACGCAGTTTTATCCAGTCCCATGTAACTTTATCCTTCTTCTAAGCACTGTGTTCTCAGACACCAGATTATTTGAGCCTACGTAAAAGAAACGAAGTAACAGGATGACTGAGAAAATTACACAGTGAGAAGCTTAATAATTTTTAATCTTTTTCTACTGATTTTACGGTAATAAATATATTATTGTTGTTGAAATGGCCGGACATCTAGAACGTATGAATAGAAAAGAAGGAGACATTGCTCTGAAAAATTAATGTGAGGAAGTCTCAGCACAGATGCGAATCTTAGGGATACAGGTTACGATGATTTGAACTGGTTGATGTTACAGTGAACATGATGATTAACTTTCGGGTTGCATAAATGTAGAGTGACTGTCAGCTTCTGAGGAGTACGCCGCTCCAATCAGTCTGATTTCGTAGCTATTAGATGCGAGAACAGAATGATGAATCCATCTGCCTTCATTCAACAGATGGAGACTTCCGGCACTTGATAGTGAACGGTGGATGTAAGATGTTAGGATATATGAAGCTACAGCAGGAGAAAATGCCTGAGACAGGGGTGTGAGGGCCCAGAAATCGGACTAAAGTAACTTCCCCTGTCTGCACGCTGCTAGTGGAAATGCGATGCATGTTAAATTACTTTCCAATTTGCATAGTTTAATTGTGTGCAGTACAATCTGTTTTTTTAAAAGCTAATTGATTAATTTCCTATAGCACTCGTGCTGAATTTTAGATGTAACAGAAACCGCACGCTTTTACACGAAAAGTCCAGAGTTTTTTTTTAATCTATTTTCTGGATTGCGAGTCTACACACTCACATACACACACACACACACACAGAAAAAATATAAAAAAACAGTCCACGTATAAAGGTCGATAATGGAGAAATGCGAGTCGGATTGGTGCCCGAAGCAATTTTATGAATTAATGAAATTATATATTTATCATCCCTTCGGGTTTAGACTTTAATAACACACTCAACCACCGCCGGTGAAAATGAATCTAAAAAATAGTTGAACAAATTGTGAATTTGGCAGCTTGTTACATTTTTTATCTCCATACTTGTGTGGTAGAGAAGGGGGGATATGATTTTGAGGTTTTTTGGTCATCATTTTATGCTACAGTTGCATATGTATGTTATCTACCAATTCGGACGTGAGAGGAGGTTTTTTTGGTTTTTGTGGTCTCTTGATTTTGACCAAAGTTTCATCTGCATTCGTTCAGTTTTAATGCGTTTTCGTGGCACTGATCATTCAAAGTTAATCAGCGGTAGGGTGGTATGGGGGGGGATAGGGGGGTTGGAATTAATTATAACTTTTAGCCTCTGGCTATCTGTAGAGTGTAACGGTTCAGAACCTCTCTCACTCTGTCTCGCACATATATTAGCCATGTATGAAGGTTAGTTGAGTTTCCGAGGGGCTCCTGCCTGTGGCTTGCTTCCTTCCCCCACCCCTCTCACCCTTCTTCGTACGAAATGAATTATAGGGGGTCGAACTTCCTGGCTTCTACTCTGGTGCTCTTTCGTCCAAAATAACTCTCGAGACCTAACCTTCAGTTGAAATGTTTTATTTAATTTTGTTTTCCTAAACAAACCACTCGAAAAATGTGCAGTGAAGGCCGTTCAGGCAATTTAAGCACATTCCATGTATAATTTTTGTATGAGCTTTGTTCGTTCCAGTGTGGACTGAAATTAGTGGGTTTTTTTAGTACTGGCCGCAGCGTCAGGGATGGGTTTTCTTCAATCGGAACAGAAATTCTTTATCTTAGAGCGCAGTCTTGCTGCCAGAATTCTTTTCAGAGTTACTGTATCATAGGCAAACTTTTCAGTTAAATAAGTCGAATTTTTATGACCCTAGTTCAGAATACGTAAATAAATATATACTGTTCTGTAGTCCTACTGTGAAGAATACGTAAGATACCCGCAGAAAATCTATCAGAATCTGATCCTCGAGTTACCACCCAAGACTTTAGACACTCGAGTCAGATATTCTATTGCCGAGCTAATTTACTTTTTGTATCTTTGCATAAAAATAACATATATCTTTTCTACGTGTTAATAACATTAATCCAGATAGCAAGTAAGATTTCAGGTTCTCACGGCGATGAAGATTTCGATGTCGTTCTTCTGGGTTTTAAGACCACCTGGACTCGTAGGTAGATATCAACATTCGGAGATTCGTTGTGTATCCTTCTTCAGCCTTGAAGATGGAAGTAGTATTTCCTCAAAAATAAAAGTAACGCAGAATGGGGAGATACTACTACCTGTCGAAATCTGACTAAACATGGCCGAAACGTGTCGAAACCTGTCCAAAGCCTGTAATGTTCTGGTGGGTAAGCATAACATTTTATTGAAGCATAACGAAACGTTCGTAAATACTTAGCCAATTTTATGTGGCAGAATTTACATTTTTCTTAGATTGTACTGTACGTGTGTTTGTTGGAAGATGTCCAAATTGATGTTCATACAGAGATTTTTGGAATTACGATATATACGTGAGGGCGTGCTGCTAGAAGAATACTGTATCGTTGTTTTGTGTTTATATTATTACTATAAGGCACTGGATCACTCACATGTTGTACTGTGTATATCTAGCTATAAAAGATCTTAAATTATGTATAAGATTAATAATATTATATATATATATATATAGTGAAATTGCAGCTCACGAATTCAGTATCCGATCATTCAGTGATGCACTTCGTCAATGTTTCATTGTCATAATTAATATAATAATCCTCGGAGATATTCCAGTTCACCCCTGTCTAGTTATTTATTTCTTTATCAAATTTGCCACTGTTTGGATTCGAAATACGTCATATTCTATTCAGTAGACTCTCTACTCAACCTATATATTGGTTTGGACTCTCTTTTTTTTATATAAAGGTTGCATTTAAAAAATCATATTCCAGAATGAATGCTTTATTTAAATGTTTTTTATTTCATATTCATTTCTCCATTCGTAATGGCAGAAAATGGAATTACTTTATGTTTAATAAATTCAGACTTGTTAGTAAAATATGAAACAGTAAAATTTATATAATTTGTTTAGAACACCCAGCGTTTTTCGTTACTATTCTTTTGTACCTTTGAAGCATGAAGATAATTTAAATAATGTTTAAAAATTTAGTCCGCGGCACAAAGAAAACACAAAACACATTGTTTATGTTGTTACTTCACATGTGAAGCCATGGACCTGCTTTCACTTTATATTGGTGTACTTAACGCAGATATGTCAGTTTCTTAACTTTAAAGTCCCTTAAAAGCCCGCATTACGTCTTAACTAGATCAGACACATTATTTATTTAAAAACGTGTATTTGCATGACATACGCATGTAAAGTAATTCTGTATATTTTGTAATAAATAAATAATATATATATATATATGTGACGAACTGATTTTGACGTCATTAACTCATAACAAATGTCAACCAGCTTCACAAAGACGGGTTAGCTACTCAATAAATTCCCCAACTTTTATGAAAACCGAAGATTCATTACAGTAATATTCTACCATTTCATTGGAGGAACTGCGGAGAACCACGAACATAATTTCGAACGTTGGTGCTTAAGTATGAAATGCGCTATCCGTCTGTGTGTAGCGTATCATATATTTTAACAGCGCCATAATCTTGGAATACAAAATATGTTTCAACAATAATTATTTTTGTTCGCTAAACAGTTGTGGGTTTGCAGTTGTAAAGTGTGCAATTGACAGGTTTTAACTGCAGAATGTTTTTCCTGTTAAAATTTATGGATACAAAGATCAAATGGTAGAAGGAAGGTCTCCGATGCTGCAGCTTTGGACGGAACGCTGGTCTCTGAATTAGAATTGCAGTCTTGCTTTTACCTTTTCTGAGGTGACAAAAGACACCCTGTATTTGTATTAGAGACTCTTTTCATTTAACGATACATGCACTGCAAGGCCTTCTTACAGCGTGTTAAATTTAAAATTAAAGATAAGTTTCTATGGAACCCAGCTACATTTTACGAACATTGTTCTTTGAATACAAACTCCACGGCCAGGCCTCTCTACAACCTTGCCTACGGCGCTTGTTACAGGCTTAATTAATTTTCAAGTCACTCGTTTTTAAGCATATTTTTACTGCCAGATCAATCTACAGCCGATCATCTTAAGTTTAATCGAACACAATTACGTTTCGGTAACAAGGTCTCTACTGCCTTCTGTATTATTTCTGCCATTTCCTGATGGTTACCTTTATTCGTAGTTCTGTGTGATGGTTTGTTAACAAAAATCCTTCAAGTCAACCATATTGGTATCTGTGACGCCATCGATGGTTATCCTCGTTCAAGTGTATGTAGGCTGAAGTAGCCATAGGAGCGGGCGCGCCTCTGAAACCACTTGTTCTCTCCTGCCTTCTAGTCGTGAAACTTTATGATAAAATATCAAGATAGAGGGGCATGCATAGACACAAATGTCATCATCACTCACAGCACAATATTTTTAATTAAGTGTCGCAAATCTTGTTCACTCACTTTATACGACAACTCGGAGTCCCATTATTATTTTTATTACTGAATGAGAGAGGGTGACTAAAGAATATAATAATAATAATAATAATAATAATAATAACAGTAATGAAAAGAATAACCAGTCTCTTATTCACATAATATAATGAAATGCTAAATCTTTGAATATACATGCGCACACACTCTTCATTTTCCTATTTTAAATCTTGTTTGCATATTGATGATGAGGAGGGTGAGGAGGAGGTTTAGTTGTGTGGAAGGGTAGAGGTGGAGGTGCACGGTGGGGGGGGGGACAAGAGTAGAATGAGACAGAGACACCCCCTTCCCCCCATACTAAATATTCAGCATTACAGTTCTGCATAAATTCATTTCATTACGAAGCACCAAATATTGCCCGCTCGCATCGCCAGCCAGTCGGCTTGGCTGCTTCTACTACTACTACTAGGGACCCTCATGAATATGTATGAAGTCATTATATAAAAGCCCCTTTTCAATGTATAATTTACTTTATGTGACTCATTCGATTCTCACTCACATGCTGCGGCAGCACTGTCGCTCTGTCTCACTCGATTCCGTCAGTGTTATAGTTGTTGTCCGCAGAAGATGACTTGTTTTTGTTCATTTTCCGAAGAATTAATAATTATAGACCTGTCTTATAACTTCCAGAGTTGAGGGTTTTTTTATGTAAATAACCAGTATTTAGTCTCATCCAGAGACTATTAATGAGAGAAATGGAAGTGATTTTTTTAAGGATAGATGTTACTACAACAAATTGCTATTAGAAGTAAAGAATCTCAGTTCTATTATAAATCCATAGGTATTGAAATAAGGATGGAATGCATTATAATATTCTTACGTATCTACAAATATTTCGTAAGTGATTACAGTATTTTTTACAACCACGAACAGCAGTAGTGATTTTCTTACTGTACTAGTATGATAATTTTATAAAATTTTTAAGAACTAATTACTAAAATATGCAGATGAAAAGTTAGAATTATTTATAGTAATTTGTTGCTGATTTCATAGATGTTTTATACTGTATAATCCGACGTTTTTCTTCCTCTGAAGCGTCACTATTTTTCTTTTCTTTTTGACTTGTTCGGTTCCGTACTTGTGAACTTGATCTGGCCATGTTTTCTAAAAACCTTATACTCTTTTTTTAATATTTATTTTTCATACATTTTATATTTAATTCTTATAATGTGATAATCAGTCCAGTTGTGTGTTATATGTTCTTCGCACTTATTCATGTAAAACGTATTTAAACATTCTCGTACGTGCTTATTTTGTGTTTTTAATAACCTCTCCTTTTCAACATTTTTAAGTCCGAAATGATTATGATTTTTTTTAACGCAGGCCACAGTATTAACTCAGAGAAGAAGATTCGTTCTTGAGAAGCTGCTAGTCTCTCAGACGGTGAAGAAACATACGACTTGTCCATATTTTGAACCAGATCACCTAGTCTACAGTCTCGCATCTTATATCTTTAAGGTCCATTTCGATATTAAGAAACATTTAAATGAAGTTTCATAGAGGATAGAGGAACGCTTAAAGTGTGCCAGCAACCGACGTTTATATTCAATGTTGATTCTTATCGTCCTTAACAAATTGGAACAGCGTTCTCGTAGAAATTCAGAGGAGATTGAGTTCTAATAATTTTTTTCTCACCATGAGCTATCTAGAAATGTATTTGTCTATACGAACAGGGTGGACAGATACAAGGTCCACTTTAAATTCACACTAACGGTAATTAACGAATCTGTTTTAAATATTTCTTCGCATTCAATGTCGATTTCGAGCTGACTTCGGTTCTAGGGTAATGATATTGTGTCATGTTAAATCGGTAGCTGCGAAATTAATGCTGATGAGCTTATTTGCTATGCGGTGAATAATACGTGACCCGACGGAGAAAGCATTTTAAGCGCTTCGTGTAATAGTTTGATAAACTGTTTGAAACAGCAAATAGGTTTTGCTAGGAAAAGTGTTTAACTGCGTGCGTGACAATTAGAGAAAATAATTTACATATATGATTTACAGACCGGAAAATGCATCTAAACATGCATGAAAATTTTATAATCGTCATTTAAACATGCACCACGTCACAATTCTAAAAACGGTATTTTATACATACTTGTGGTGCTTTGTCATATATTTGTTTGTAAGTTTCTACAACACTTTTAGATTAACTAACTAACTAACTAACTAGATGGCTTACCGAACCCGAAGGTTCATCACCGAATTAACCAAAGCCCTCCACCGGACCCTGTCCTGGGCCAACAAAATCCAGTTTCCTTCAACTCCTATCTCCCATAGATCCCGCCTGAGATTATCCTCCCATCTACGTCTAGGTCTCCCCAGCGGTCTCTTCCCTTCAGGTTTCCCAACCAGTACCCGGTGCACACCTCTTGTCCCATCCATGCGCGCTACATGTCCCGCCCATCTCACTCTTCTCGACTTAATCACCCTCACAATACTGGGGGAGCAGTACAGATTTTTAAGCTCGTCATTGTGCAGTTTTCTCCACGCCCCATCGTCTTCCCTCTTAGGCCCAAATATCCTCCTCAACACCCGATTCTCAAACACCTGCAATCTGTGTTCCTCCCTCTGAGTGAGAGACCATGTTTCGCACCCATACAAAACAACAGGCAAGATTATTGTTTTGTATACTTTAATTTTCAGGTTCTTAGAAATCAGACGGGAAGACAAAATATTTTGGACTGAGAAGTAGCAAGCATTTCCGGAATTTAGTCTCCTCCTAACTTCCTCACAAGTATCATTTTGATTTGTTATTGTTATTTTAGATTAACAGTTAAGAAATTTGTTTTAATTGCAGATTGGAATGCTAACCATTTTCATAATAACTCGTAGGTATAATGGTCATTGTTGAAAGCAAAGAATTGTTAATTATTTTAGCTATCTGGAGACATTTCTTGGACTAATTATGCTGAACAATAAATAAATTTATATCTTTAAGAACTAGTACTTTCAAACAAGACACCTGATACTTAGAATTAGAAGGGTTGAAATTATTTGTATACATCCTCGTGATAAATTATAAAAAAATATTTTGAAATATATTAGTTCAGTTTAATATTTGAAAAGCTTATTTAGTCCTTGCTTTTTGAAACTGAACAATACTTATTTGGAAAGCATTAAATTGCATTAGATGAATTTTAAACTATGCATGTCATATCATGGACTACATCAACTATTTTACTCCGATAGACGAGGATGTGAAATTTGACAATTCAGAAATATATTTACAAACAGTAAGCTTCCGAAGTGCTTGAAGTGTCGAAGTGAACGTTTTGAAAATTTCTTCAGTTGTTGTTTTAAAGCTGAACGTGACATTTTTAACATCTTAAATGTTCCATGGCGTGTAAAGAACTGAAAAAAAAAACAAGAACCCGTAGTTTGGAATGAAATTTACGTGTTTAAACTTTCGACTGTGTATGGCTATGAATCATTGTGCAAATGGATTTTAAACCGGGAGATATGAGAAAGTTTTTAACCGAAGGAATTTAATATTAGTTATGCGCAGTGATGCAAATATTCGCTTCTGATTCTTCGAGTACTTAACTTATCATTTGTGACTTTTCAGTGATATAAACTTCGTGTCACTTAGGAAACAATGAGAGTAATATCCATGTATTTCTTAAAAGTCTCGGTTTTGGAAGGGCCAAGATAGTCTCATAAATCCCCATGGGTCAGTGGTTAGTTTCCAGAAACTGTGGACAGAAATAAGTCATTGCACATGCGCAAAAATGGAATTATAGACCTCTATGGAATGAATATGATTACGTTATAAACTTGTATAACTATTGTTCTTTTTCTGATGTTTTGCCCCGTTCTTGTGTAGCATAGCTGCTAATGCAATTTAATGTGGGTTATTTGAGAAAATTAAACCGACAAAAGGTTGGTATAGTGCGGGGGGGGGGGGGGGGGGCAGGACTCCCTAAATGTTTTAAAGCTGTGTGAAAATACAGGCGCATGTAAAATATTACTCAATCGAAAATTACTTGAAGGACTATAAGCTTGTCTCTTAATGTATTTGCTACATTTTCTTTGTTGTTATTCAGAATGGAACGTTTCTGTAGCTTGTTGTGGGCATTCAGTTTTTTTTGTTTACATTGCACTTTAATACAGTTACTCCAATATTTCTTACATTTCTTTCGCCCCTTTGCATATAAATAAAGCCAAATTACGTAAACGTGCTCAATAACATTATAACTGTATTCGCCACAAACATACTTATTGAAGCACCTGCTAGGTCTTGCATCATAATGTCCTCATTATCTTAAGTCCTATGTAAGTATTAAACAAATTAAGCAAAGAACATCGTTTCATATGGTATTCTTTGAGACGCTGGTAATTTTAGGTTAGGTGGTTATAAAATTCTTCGCTTTATGGAACCCAAAGATTTACAAAACTCAAAAACTGGTTTCTTTCTGATCTACTTTAATCTGAAACAAACATTTATACTCTACCAACTTAACGTCCACTTTAATAGTATCCTCCCACCCACGCTTAATTACGGACTTAAGTTTTTTACTTAAAAATATCATTAATCACGGAGAATATTGGAAAGTATCAAACTACAAGTTTAAATGAAAAGGATAATTATTTGACTTTTTTTAAAATCGCTGAAAATTTGAAGAGACACCCACTTATTAGGGAATCAGATGTTTGTGTATGTGTCTTTGTGGATCTTAAGGAACTGTGATGTATGAATGAGATGTTAATGTGGATATACCAGAATATCGTGACCCGTGGCGAGTTTTAGGATTACCGGCTACTTCAAAAGTCGTGATCCTTCCGAACCATAAAATGCAACACCTCAACGTTGACTTCTTATAAATATTAATTTTTTCTAAATTCCGAGCTGCCCGAAACTTTCTCGCATGTCACTGGTTTGTCATTACTGCAAATCTATAGGCGTGCACAGTTGATATGATAGACTGACGCTCGTCGGTATATGTTTATATGTACATGGAGATTTTCTGTAAGATTTTATTGAAGTGTGGTTTTGTAGGTACAGAGCGTTGTGGCTGTTATGTTACTTAAGAAGTGTTTACAAGTTAGAGAACATAATTTTCAATACTCTTTTGTAAATAAATATAAATATAGCTAAGTAAATGTTTTGTTTTCTGCTGTATAGAAACTTCTTGAACCTTCTGTATTATGTGGTCACCTTAGAAAGGAACTGTAATGGAATTAATCTTCATTATCGGTTGAATTTGCTGTATTGACTTCGTGTGTAATGTCTTAATCAATGTGGATGAAGGAAGTGTCTTTCCTTTGTTAAGTACACTCTGGTTTTACATTAAATCTCCGTTATATGGTTATGGGGGATGGAAAGTGACTGGTAGTAACATGAGTTCCAGAATCCTGACGCAGATGTTAAGACTACGAAAAGTTTTTTTTTTTTTTTTAAAGTAAAGAAGGAGAGCGAAGTTAAAGGAATGAAAACCTACCCTTGTCCCCCCACCTTCTTGACTAAGAAACTTATCGTCATTTGTTATACAACACGTTTTTTATCCTTTTCCTTTATTTTTTTTATTCTATCTCCCCTTCTCTGTGACTCAGTGATACCAAAATTCCGGCTCAGCATAGTAAGGCAACATTGTAGTAAAGGCGGATCCTCTTAAACGATTAAAATCTTTTACCTCCCTTCTTTCATACTTACTGACTTCCTCCTTCCTCCGTGGTATTCTTTTTCCAGCCACTGATGCTGATGTTTCTGCTGGTTTCCTGATGCTGAACTCGTGTTACGGTCTCACTCCTTAAATTTCCGTAGTCTAGATTGCCGTTCTTACAACCGTCTTACTTCCTAACCCTTAAGCCTGAAATGGTTTGAGCACTGGCAGCAAAGCAGAAGGAGAAAAGGTTTCTTTCTAAGACTCCAAAAACGGATTTGTAATTGAAATGAGAAGCAACAGCGGTGAAAGTTGATGTCGAATAAGACACTTCTAACATCCGGTACTTTCTTATTTGACCCCCCCCCCACCCCTTTCCCGTCCGTTATGCTGCCCCCCCCCCACCAAAACTGTCCCCCTTACTCTAAACAAATTAACAGTTGTTCCAATTTGATTGATCTGTTTGCATTTTTCTTATGTTTCTACAAAACCAATTAATGCACTTGAAGACAACAAATATTGAAAGAATGTGTAAATTTAATATCAAATGTTACTGTTAAGTTGTTAGTATTTCTGATCTGTGTTTCAGAAGTCGAGGTTTCGAATCGCGGCTTGTTGACTCAGTTTTCTTTTAATTTTCTTATTATCTAAAATAAATGTTAATATATTAAATTAAAATAGGCTATACCGCTTTATTGCGTATCCTACTAAATTAATTCAACGCTAGCTAACTAACTACGAATATCTCTGAAACGTTGGAAAACTTATACCAGACCACACGGCACGACAACCCAGAAGACAGCCAGCCGTCTTAAGACTCACAACAGCACGCTAAAATTCCTCGTCTTTTATGGAATCGAGGGCTCATTTTTATCATTACAAGAGCCCTTAACCGGTCCTTATCCTGAGCCAGATTAATCCATTACACATCTCCACTCCCTCTTTCCCTAAGAGTAGTACAAAACAACAGGCAAAATTATTTTGTACACTTTAATTTTCAGGTTCTTAGAAATCAGACGGGAAGACAAAATATTTTGAACTGAGAAGTAGCAAGCATTTCCAGAATTTAATCTCCTCCTAACTTCCTCATGAGTGTCATTTTGATTTGTTATTGTTGTTCCCAAATATTTGAACTTTGTAACCCTTTCAAAGGATTTATTAGCCACCCTAAGATAATTTTGCCCTCCTGTCTTCTGATGACGTGTTACTAACATGTACTTAGTTTTTTCTGAATTTACTTCCAGCCCCACTTGTCTACTAGCCTCTAGTAAATCTTCTGTGTTCCTCTAAGATAAATTTCACACCTGTATAAAACATAACAAACGAGTAACAACCAGAAACATTTTTTATTGTTTAAGGACAAAATTTATAGATTACTGGGTTACACTTCTCTGCAGGTGACGACTTTTAAACGAGTAAGATGTAGAGATCTTACACTAACTATTACTCATCTTAATAGCATTTGTTCGTGTCACAACCCACTGGACTAATGTTTATGTTCGTTAGGCCTCGGATAACGTTTTCGGAACGCAGAGTATGATGGTATTCACGCTCCCCCACTCAAGTGATGACGTTTACCCTCTCAGATTTTGTGCGTCCACTGTATTTAATGACGCTTTGTTAACTTCATGGCATATGTAGTGTCACGTGTAATTTGGTTGTGCAACATCAGATATAAATTATGTGGAAACAGCCGTGTTTTGATGGACCTGATGAAAAACACGACGGACACCTGAGATTTTTACGTCTCCAGCTGTAGTTCATCTGAAGTCAGAGGATAAGTTAACTGACCGGTTAAATATGATATTTCTACTGCACTAATGATATAATGTGTTTAAATTACAAGAAAAATTTAATGCACTCACTAAATGTGGTACATCGGATGGACTCGTACGTAGTTGGCACTGTAATCAGGGTGGACGTCACGCACCGGCACTGTCCCCAGAGAGCAGAGAGGGTCTTCATTCCACCTTGTACTACATTTTGTATGCAAGGCCTTAATCTAGGTGCAGTTGAGTCTAAACACAAAAGGTGGAATGAGCCTCTTCCCCATCGTCCTTGTTGTTGAGACACTAAATCTGGTTTAAGCATAAAAATATACACAATAAAATGTAGAAAATTAAATTAAAATTCAGAATTCATAACTGACTCCGAAGTACAGGGTCCTGCAGACAGCAGACATTAAATGTTAAAAAAAAATTCTGTATTTAACGAAGTCAAAATTCTAAACATAACTATCACAGAAGCTCATCATTGTACTAACAGTTGCAATTCTCAAAACCTATATGTACCTAAAATAAATTGTTGTGTTTTCGTACCGGACACGACTCATTTGTTTCATTTGCATAATTCTTCCCATCAAAGATATTCTTTGAATTGTATTTCCCACAAAATCTGTATGTTCCGCTTGTCACAGGCTTGTAGATTTAGTCTAACTGATAGCAGTAAAATGTGCGTTTTCAGAATACTCTGTGTCTGAAATGCCATTACAAAATGTTTACCAAGGATATCTTCCAGATTTTTTGCAAGTGATATTATTATACATTGAGTTATTATTATTATTAATAATAATAATAATAATAAAAAGAATTGAATTGAAAGAATTGAATTGAATTATTTTCCATCGTCTTATCTGGTGTCTGTCCATAAGACAGGGTCGAGCCTTGTCCCTGAGTTTTATTATTTGATAAATTCTGCAAAATACATTTGATTTTAATGAAGTGGTAAGTTATTATCTTCCTCAGGACGTGCACTGTTTTCATAATGGCCGTCATTTTTCAGTTCTATGCCGAAATGTTTGCCGGAGTTATCTCCTAAATTTGTTATTACTGTTATTAATCCATCATAATTTTTCTAGGAATGTGCTTAGACCTAAGTGCGTGTTCCTAAACTATTTCTTCGCACTTAACTTTAATGTTCTGGCGTCCAGCATTTCTTCATATTCAAATGGCTACCGTTGTAGGGCTTCATTATGTAAACGTTTATACCTAGTGCTCTCAATGTTTTTTCTTTTAGTAGTATTTGAATATTGAACTCTTGTTCTTATCTGTGTTTCGTCTTGGAAACTCAGTAAATTCAGAAAAGTCTGTAGAAGCCACAGTTGCGCTGCTTATAGATTTTCGGTGTCCCTTTTCTTGAAAACCTTTCATCTTAATTCTAATTAGCGCGATGGTCACACTCCGCACAGCCTGGTGAACTGAATTTCACCTAAAATTAACAGTGAAAGTGAAGTTAATTTTTTTCAAATTGTGCGTAATTGTGTGTCTGACTGTATTAGGGTTAGATATCCTGTCTTTTATATAAAATCCCCACTCGACGAGACTTGGCTCCGAACGCACCTGAAAACGACCAGTTTAAAGCAAGACAGTGACGACAACGAATCAGAAAGGAAGATTTTATGAAACTTTCCACTTCAACGTAGCTTCAAAGGGGAGAAACGGTGCGAGTAGGTTAAAGAAGATGAGGTGAGAAAAGGGGTTAAATAAACTAACTTTTAACTATTTCCCCTTCCTTTTACACTTTCCTCTTCAGAACTTGATGAACAGGAGGCAAGGGATGAGAGAAGAGCTGTAGTGCCTTTAACACTTGGAAAATGTAATAAAACATTATGAAGAAAATATTTTAGGCTATGTGAAAAAAGATTTGCTCTATGCGGGCAGCTGAAACTGAATTTTATTTTATTTTTTATGGATGCCCTGGTTCATCCCTGCAGAGAAAAAATCTTGTATTTATAACAACGACTGAGGGTGTGTTGACTTACTTATAATACGATCGATTAGTGTCAAAGCAGTGCGTCATCACCCTAAATTCAATCAGTGTTCTCCATTAACACAGAAGCAAGTTCAGTGGTGATTTAAACGAGGAAACGAACTAAGTTTTGCACATTGGAGCTGCATGAGGATGACGTAGGAGCACGCCTTGTCCAAAATGATTCCTAAAGTGAAACGTACATAATAATTTATATTAAAAATGGGGCATAGATTCATTTAAATGTAGTATATAACTTGTAGTAAGCCCCAAAATACGTTACTTACTATTACTAACATACTGAAGATAACGTATTTTTACTTCCTTACAATCCAATAGAATTTACACAGTCATTTGAATTATATATATTATTTAAAAGATTTTGTAAACATTGAATCTTGTACTTTGTTTTTCCTTGTGGATTGAAGCAAACAGAGCATGACCATTAATTGTATTTCCAGACATAATTAAAACAAATTACATCAACTGATCACCATAAAGCTAGAAATTATTATTAAATATCTTTGAAATTTCGTAAACGTTTCTTAAACTGCCCAAGGAAGAAGACAATTAAGGCATTGGGTTTCGACGGCGGTAACAACTCTGCTGCCTCCATTTTCCTCTGAAATGTTGGTGTACAGCAAAAACACTTCCCTGCTCAGTATCCTAAAAGACCAGGATAGATAATAAAAGTATTTAACAATTCAGGTTTACACAGCAGCGGATGTGAAGATGGCTGTCTTTGAATGTTATTGCACCGTGCACCCTAGTATAATTTTCGCGACATTTTATGGGTGAATATCGAGGCAGCAAGGACGTCTAAAACGTCGGTAAACATCTACCAGACTACAGGGTGCAACAACCCAGAAGTATTTGTTCTTTCGGTATTACGTTTCTTATTGTGAAATTACGTTCATTTGTGCAGAGACCGAAGTACTAGTATGGAACTTACATGTCATTGTGTTATTTTGGGGGAGGCACGGAAAAGAAACAGAAATTGGAAGAGACTGGCTGGACCCTATTTTTTTCGCGTTTGCAGTACGGCTTGTACAGCATCACTTCGTCCTCCTCCTCCGCAACACCCTCCCACCCCCACATTTCCCTCTTTACACAACCAACCCGCTGGACCAAATTACAGGCGAGCTTCAATCAGCTACCCTACATCCCCCCCCCCCCCCAACACACACACTTCTCTCTCACGTGTACGAGAAGAGGGTGGGGTTTCCATGGGAACCACACATAATGATGTTCGACCAATATATATGCACTGCCCTATTGCTCCATCTCTGTCCCTGTGCTCCTCACAGTCTCAGCATCCCTACGACCGATCGTCATCTTTTATCTCGGAAAGAGGTTGGTTCATAACAGTCGAACTGTACAGTAACATAGCTGAACGAAACAGTGCAATTTATATTGGCTATTTCTACCACGACGTGACTGCCTTCAGTTTTGTAACGGAGTGTAAACTGCGAGATGTGATAGGAGCCTGGCACCGTAACATGTCGATTTTGTCTCAAACGGGAGCTGCTGGAGGCACGAAGAAAACTATGTACTGTACGAAGTCTGTCTCCAACTCCAAGCCTTTCTCATTATAGTCAGTTTCCATACCCCTAATTCACTACATTCCAAAATAAGTGCAAAGAAGAATGTATTTATTTGGAATATTTATTGTCCGAATTATACCTATACAGTCGTAATTTGTGGGTCCCCAAAGATAATCCATATTCTAAGAAAAAAATAGGTCATGGCCACATTACCTCAGATTCTTACAATTTAATTATTCGTAAACTTAGGTCTACTTACTTTTTAACCCAGACAGCTGAAACATAAAGATTTGGTAAATTTATCGCTGTACCTAAACACCAAATAGGGAAGACATATGGTAGAAGCTGAGGAAACACTCCACGCATTATTTCTCTCTACTCTGGATACAAGTGCCATAGTCTTTAGACTCAATTTCTGGTGCTTGTAGTGTAGGGTACTGTTTTGTTCCTGTAACTGGTCGTGAGGGAACGGCGAAAAAATCTTACCTTGCCCAGGAATCATTATACAGTTAATACAGCTTCTTTAAATTAAGCAAAACACTTTTATTTTTGTAGGATTTGAGGTTTTCAAAGCGGTGAGTATGAATGTTGCTGTCTTCTGGGTTGTTGCGCTGTGTAGTTTGGTAGATGTCCACCAACGTTTCATCGCCCTGATGACGGAGGCAGTATGACCTCCGAAACGTTGGTTAACATCGACCAGACTACACGGCGCAACAACCCAGAAGACAGAAATCTTCATACTCATCGCCCTGATGAAGGAGGCAGTATGACCTTTGAAACGTTGGTTAACATCGACCAGACTACACAGCGCAACAACCCAGAAGACAGAAATCTTCATACTCATCGCCCTGATGACGGAGGCAGTATGCCCTCTGAAACGTTGGTAAACATCTATCAGACTACGCAGCGCAACAACCCAGAAGACAGAAATCTTCATACTCATCGCCCTGATGACGGAGGCAGTATGACCTCTGAAACGTTGGTTAACATCGACCAGACTACACGGCGCAACAACCCAGAAGACAGAAATCTTAACTTTTATTTTTGTTGTTAGTGTAACTTTCAGATCATCTCCAAATGTTTTCCAGTCATTACTTACTCTTAGCAATTACAAGTAGTTAATTCTAAATCGGAGATGATGCGGTCCGCTAGTCGTCGCTTTGCAAATAAAACAGCGGGATTCATATCGTTAATCTTGTTACAATTGCCTTACATTATGTTAAGTCTATCTGCTAACCAGGACTGAGAGAGGGACACTGAGTAGATTTACGTGAGTGTTTAACGGATGTGGCCAGGTCCTGTCTAGGATGTACGGACCTGCGAGATAGTTGAGCTACGACAACATTTACACTTCCTTTATAAACGGGTTTTAACCGACCACCCGCCCGGGCTACTTTATCGTCCGACTCCTCGTGGTGACCCGCCGTCTGCCGAGTGCTGAATTATGTTTTATCAACACATCGGTCCAACGTCGCATGGCGCTAGATTCAGAGCACATTTCCTTCCTGAACATGAATCGATTTAATATTATATTGTAACTAAAGAATGCCATGGCCAAGGCAGCTTTCGTCAAGAAGAGGATACTTCTCACTAGCAAGTTGGGCTTGGAGATGAAGAAGAAACTAGTGAAGTGTTACGTATGGAGTGTCGCGCTGTATGGAGCAGAGACTTGGACACTCAGGAAGAAGGAACAGAAATACCTGGAGAGTTTTGAAATGTGGTGTTGGAGAAGAATAGAGAAGATCAGGTGGACGGATCGAGTGACCAACGAAGAAGTATTGAGGAGAGTCAACGAGCAAAGAAGCATTCTGCAGGCGATTACACGAAGGAAAGCTAACTGGCTGGGACATATTATGAGAAGGAATGGATTAATGAGTGATATCATCGAAGGCCAGGTTGAAGGAAAGAGAGGACTAGGAAGAAGATTGATACAGCTAACCGACGACCTTAAACAAGGAAAGAAGATGACGTTCCAGGAATTAAAGCGAGAAGCCGAGAATAGGGACAACTGGAGAGCTCTTTTTGGGCAGAGCGATGGACCTGTTGTAAGACAGAACACTTAATAATAAAAATAACTAAAGAATTCCATGGAGCTCGATCCTTCTTGAGAAGCTGTTATTAGGCTGAGCATATCAAGATATTTCCCATAGTTTGTAGAACCCGAAAGTTCATTACAGTATTCATAAAAGCTCACCACCGGACCCTATCCAGAACCATGTGGAACTACTCCACAGCCTCTAAACCTTTTTCTATAAGATTACTTTTTGTACTGTCCTCCCATCTACGACTAGATCATGGGAGTAGTCTCTTCTGTTCAGGCCTTCCGAACAGAATAGTGTACACATTTTTCATATTTCGAACGCACGCTTCTTGCTGGGGGGTCTGGAGAATACTTGTACGTAGGAGTGAGGGAGTAACATGAGATAAGAAAATTATACGCTTTATTATTCGTACCCTTCGACAAATGTGAGGGAGATAAACTGAAAGACGATTACATTGACGACAGGACATGCGGTACGCATGGGAGAGATGAGAAATATATACAAAATTTTGATCGGGAACTGTAATGGAAGAAACCATTTTACATATCTAGGCGTAGATTCAGTATATGAGCATGTGGAATGAAACTGTCTGGCTCAGGGTGGCGCGCTGTTGTGAACACGGTCATGAACCTTCCAGTTACGTACATATGCTGGGTATTTCTTGATCAGCTGAAGTATGAAGTTAGTTGTGTCCTTTTACGGGAGACATTTTGTGTTCCCGATGTACAAATGAACATAAGCATGACATCCGCGTTGTTTACCAAGAATATCCATCACATTCCCTATGTCACAGCAGCGTCATTAAGCAGGTTAGAATGTGACGTATTTTGTTTTTAATACGTTGTGTGCTGGGAATATCACATGACGCCAAAATAAACATGGCTTGGGATAGTGTCTGGTACTGATATCCATATATGAAAATAGTCTTATGCTAGTATGTCTTTCAGGACTTGGTTTGGTTTCAGGGAGAACAGTGGAATATAAAGTGAAATGAAAAATAAAAATTCCGTTACAACAAAAAACTCAAAATGGAAACGCATCTATTATTTTCCATATTTTAGCATACCAGCCCTAACTTCAGTTCTCTCCTCTCACAACCTCCCCACCTCCTTTCATTCCACAAAACACTATTCCAATGATATAAGCTGGCCTCATATTTGCATCAAATATTCATCCTATTGAGCCACGCTATTTTTTTGTGCTGACTTTTTTGTGGCTTGGGGAGTGGACCAGTTGGGGGAAGGGGGAAGGTTTTAATCATATCGATGTTGGAATGTATGAAAATATACAAAATGAACCACAAGTTCAATAAAATATCGGCGCGAGGGAAATGAACCTTTGAAATAACGAATTCTGCCTTTCTGTTTTTTTTTATTATTTTTATTTTAAGCAACGTTGTTGATGAGTGAAACCTTAGCGGATTTTCTAGATGTTGGACCACTCGCTCACGGTGGCTTCTAGCAGAACTCTGCGATACGTGGTGTTCGTTTGTAGTAGACATTTCCGAAACTTTGGTCTCTATCTGCAAGTCTGCAAGTCTTTACAACTCAGAAGACCAACATTGACCTCAGTTCATATCAACCTGCGTTAATCCCTGGCGTTAAGAGTATCTGTTTTACGTGCATACAAAATAATAACATTTGTAGTTTCATGTAGTCATGAGTCTGCATTTTTTTACGAGAACCACGAGATCCTAAACCGAACGGTAATTGCCTTAATTATTTCCATGAGTGTACCGAATTCGACGATAATGCTGTAATACGTCTCACCTATGTGAGACACCATGTGCTCTGTCATTGTCCTCGGCGTCAGGTTAGGTTCCGAGTACTTGGTTAATAGTCGCGCTATCTCAAAGACCACGCTAACGATCCTTGGTTATTTCGTATAGGTACGGTGTTAATCTTGAAGAGAATAATTCTGGATACAGTTTGCTGTAAAGTTTATGACAGTAATATCCCTCGTTAAGGAAAAAAAAACTAAAATATTTTGAAACAAAGTGGCAAGTGAAATATTTTAGCATGAGATACTGAGGTAAAGTGAATTACGTAACCAGACATTTAGAGTCATCATAGGGTGGTTTATGTCCAAGACTGCAACTTTTTCGCCATCGTGCCCTGTTGTCACAAGAAACAAATTATATTTATTCGTTCACTTATACATCCATCCTTTCTACTCACTCAATCTCGTTCGGACTCAATGGAGTGTGTAATGTGATATCAGTTAATCATCGCCATAATCATTACTCGGATTTTGCCTAAGTTGGGTAACGAGTAACTTCATGGTTTGTATAGGTAACCTTATACTGTATAATTAGGGTAGTGAAATCTAGGAGGCTGCGATGGGTTCATTATGTAGCTAGGATGGGACAGACAAGGAGTGCAGACATTTTTTTAGTGGGAAAACAGCCAGTTTGAAGCCTGAGGACGATATGGGAGGATAAGATTAAAATCTATCTTAAGAGAATGAATTGTGACGTTTGCGGGTGGATGGAGCTAACGAAAGATTGTGTAAAATGGGTAACTCTGGTATTAACCTTCCTTAGCCTTCTAGTTCTGCTACCAGTGGTTAGCCAACATGATATTTATTTAAAAGCTTCCGGGTTCGAACTTTGTATCTCCTTGTTAAGTTTATACAATCCACGATTAATTATAATTTCTTTCGGTCATCCTCGCTAATTTAATCGATTACTGTATACTGTGGTGACAAGATCTGTACATGACATAAAATATTGATGTCATTAATATCCATAACTTTAATTTTAATAATGTTTCGCTGTGGTAAATATTTACGTAACAGAAAAAGACACTTCCATCTCTCGTCAGTGTCGTATCTCGAATTTGACTTTGTGACGAAACTGCTTCTGTCTGAAGTAATATACTGTAAATTTTAGATACATAATCGCAAGTTTACATTTCGAAAGTGCGCGCGGGTCTCTTTTAACTGCATATTTATAAACTTTATTTATAATAACAAGCGAATCGCCCGAGTGGAAAGTGAAAATAGTAATCTGCATGAATTAGACGTATTGAAGTGAATGTTAAGAAAGTGTGCTCGGGATATATCCTCAGAACGGGACAGATGCCAAGACTGATTGCGGCAGATACCTCCCTCCCGAAATCAACCCCTTAAAGCAACAGAAGAAACGGGCAGAATACAGTGCGTCATTATGCAAGTGGATTATCCCACACACTCCTCCGTTATCTTTACATATGTATATATGAAGATTAGACAAACATACCAGCACGCAGAAACATCAAGAGACAAGAGAATGGTAGAACTTGCCTCTTTGCCTACTACATAATTCAAAGTCCATCTCCAATTTTTATTATTTTTACATAGTAAAATCCACCCCTACTTTTTTCGTTTCCCCCCTCTCGGGGCGGTCAGTTTTAGGCTTGAGGGAGCCTCTGCCAATATAATGGCATTTCCATCCAATTCCATTCTCCCCCGCTTGCCCCCTTCCCGGTTTTACCCCCCAATCCACAATTTTCCCTTTTCCTCCCTCACTTCAATACCCATGTATTCTCTCACCTTCTCACTCTTTCTCACAGTTCAGTGTTTTTATCTCACTCTCTTTACTTCCTCATCCTCCACCTCCATCATCTACGTCACGAATTCTGGACCAATCGTTGACCAAAGCCCTTACAGTATAAAAAATATATAACGCCTTTTTTACTGACCAATACATACATAGCGTACTCAATTTCCATAATAATATCTACTGTATGTGTCCCTCTCATTGCTCTGACTGAAACTGTATATAAAAGCAGAAGATGGACTTTGCATGGCGTCGAATTTATTTCCCATAAGAATAACTGCAAGCGATTTATAGACTCGTTTGATATGCACATCCCCGTCACATAGCATTGAAAGTTGTTTGACAGTTGTCAATTTTCTGCAAAGATTTCACAGCCATATTCTAAAGCAAAAATGTAGCATGAATTAATGACCAAATCACATGTGGTCCGGAGAGATCTTCTTGAAAATACTTCGCGAACTTAAGCTACGTCTCACTCTTTTCTTAAGTCTTACTTAACGATGCTATGTCAAAAACAGATATTGAACATATGACTTATGATCTTATATGATCTTAGGCCCTGAATCTGTAGTTGCATTACATAAAATCTCTCCTCCCTTAATGTCAAATTCGCAATCATCTGCACATAGTTGCCAGAAATAAGACTTTCGGAATCCGAAAATGTAATTCAAGAAATTAACTATTGACTGCATAATCATTAGGAGCCGGGATGGCTCAATGAGTGTAGTTACAAGGGTACAAGCTAGAAGGCAGGGGTTCGATTCCCTGCAGCTTATGAATTTTCTTCGCGACGGCGATAAGACCAAGTCTAGAGCACACCCAGTCTCGTATCCAATCGGTACCGGGACATTCTTTCCTGAGACAAAGCGAAAAACGTTTTTAAAAGTCCATCAATGCTTATTTTTACATATTATCAAATTATACACAATTATTCTACTATTTATCACCAAAAATTCTGATACCCAAGTAAATCTTTGAGGGTAATTCTTCTTGATATACGCAGTTTTACCTCCAATCCACATTGTCCGTTGCTGGCTGACTGTGTTGTAGTCGTGCTTTGGTAACTTTAAATCACGAATTTAGTGCGTTTATTTGCACTGAAGAAGCATATATCAACACAGAATGCGCCTTTCTGCCCTGTGGACACAAACGTAGGTAGATGGATACCTCTGTAGTGTTTAGGTCTATTAGGGAAATTTCAGGATGTCATCAGCCTCCAGATACCGTGCAACGTAGAAGCATACCATCTACAGCTAGCCTCGGTCCATCCATGCACCACGTGCACCTCTTATTACGGAAGGAGTTTCCTTCTTGCGTTACGCAAATGGCGTGATTGAACTGCCTATTACATTTCAAAACGAGAAAAGAACAAAATATAAAGTTTGTATATTTTTTTTCTCCGTCTACCGTTGCTCTAAGCTTTAAATATCTTTAGACGAGTAAAAAGGAATGCTAGAAAGAATTAACATAAAACTCATTTCAAATTAAAATTGCTCTCTTAATTAAAAATATCAGTAATGATTAAGGGAATTCGTTCGAACGTGAATCTTCCCCGAGTTGATGGAATTTCGAGACTCACAATCTGTTTTTATTCTATAATACCTCGCATCCCAAATCTTGAAGAATTTCTCTTGTAATTGGAAACGAATGATAGGTGAAGAACATGTCTCTTCAAATTATAAGCTGAATGAAGAATGTTAAAAATAAGTTTGTCCTTGTGCGTGTAGGCAAAACCCCATGCATTATACCCTGACACTCGCTTCAGGTGCGTGCCGAGGTTAACATTCCGACTGAAAAGAACACCAGATACGTGAAATAAGCCTTGGCATCACATATGAAATCACATAATGGGCAAACAGTTAAGTTCCTTGCGTACTAAACCTCTGCTCTAGACTGACCTAAATGATTAGCTTAATTCTCCAGTAGCTTTACCCCGGAATAATAATAGACATACCCTGGTTCCAGTTTTATATGAGGCTGTGTGGATTACGGCGTCTGTCTGGCTGTAACGAACCATAGAATGTAGGTGTGTCATTTGATTATCAAGTATCGATTATTTCCCTAAACGACTTTGAGTCATTGACCTTTATATTTGAGACGCGGTGCGTTTTCTATGAGGTACAGACTCGACTTTTAAGTACTCGAAAGGGTTAAAGGGGGGGGGGGGGAATCTGGCAATTAGATCTGTTTTTTTATCGAGATGTTCCCGTGCAGTTTCCTGCGTGCCTGTCCGTTTATTGTGTCTTTTAATTCTCATATTTTCTCTTTCTTTCTCGTATTTCTCGCTGACTTCTTCAAAGCCTTCTGAGACTTGTACTCACGAGGAGGGAAAGTAAACACATTATCATACCCTCTGTTCGGGGAGGGGGTTTAGACGTTGAATCTTCATTCCGGTCTGCCATCACCGACTGGTGATGGCAGACCGGAATGAATTAAAAAAAGGCATAATTTTCTGACCTACATATATAATGTTTATACTACCGTAACTAACTTTTGTTGAGTTCCTGTATTCCAGATGTAATGGATGTACCGATATGACTTGGTCGTTGCAGCAGAAAGCAAATGAAAGAGAGGAGAAACTTCAGCTTCAGGATAAATCCTGATCTATAATAATTTTTTCTGTCTCAGTTACTACCTGATAATCACGAACGATATATCTGCGTTAGTCACACGACCTACTTTGTATTAGTATTTTACGTAATATATGACGTGACATAAAAATAGGATTTCACTCGTGTTTGGCTGTGATCCCTTTATATTTGCTGTACGTCCTATCAGCGCGGACCACAATTCTCGCCTTTGTCTTGGACGGGTAGTGTAAAAATAACTCTGTATGCTTGTAACCATAGAAACCCAGGAACAGTACTGATAGATAGGGAGTTTAGATTCAATAGAGTAAACATTTCTGTAGAAAATCAGTTTGAATCTGACATCAGAATTTATACAGTGTCTTCGTTTGTTGAATACCTCACGCCAGTATTCCATCCTCTTACTTGGGCTCATGGAATAATTCATGATCACACAACTCCATTGGTCCACAAGCTTATGTAAGTTTAATGATGTGGTCTGGAGTGGACACTCTTGACTTGACCTCTTCGCCAATGGTTCTTTTATCAGACGGTACTCAATTATCAAACTTATGGGTACGGGTTTGGACACTGCATAAACTACACGTGACACTGATATTGCTGTAAGTTTCTGCGTTGGATTAAAGAGTAGATTTACTTAGAATCACACGGTTTCGAGTGTTGCCTGCCGTATACTGTCTTATGCAAGGGTTCTCGCACTTTTACTCTGGCGTACCGTTAATTCTAATTTAACACACTAAATTTACCATTAACCAAATGCGTTCCAGGAAAAACTTATTTATGTTAATATTATCTTTTGGTTTTATTACTTAGTTGCCGTACTGCCAGTGGTACGCGTACCATAAGTTGAGAAACGCTGGTCTAATGTGATCTCGACAGGATAATTTCTATGTAGCTGATGGTATAAGCTGGTCAGTTTAAACCTGATTATATATGAATTTTAGGAAAAAAAAGTGGCAATGTTTTGCCACAAAACAAATGATACAGAATAGTGAAATCAGTGAAGTAATGAGGAAAACCACGAAGAAGTGTCGTCCGACAGAGAATACATCCGCTTACATCCAGAAGTGTAACCGTTACTTGGGCACAATTGATAATACGTAATTCAAATGTAATATCGAAATGAATTGATAAATCACGAGGCTTCATATGGTCCTTTATTTGTTTATTTATATTTGAGTGATTACACACATTATTTGCATGAGATGTATATATGAACTTATGAAGTTTAAGTCGTGTCTATCCTTCCGTCTGTCCGACCACCTGATGTGAAGTTTTAAGTTTCCTGCAGTCAAGAATGTCTTTGGAAGATTGTGTATGCAATTGTAGCATTGACTCTGCGATAAATGAATTTGAAGATCAATAAAGTGTATAAAATTGTAAAGAACGCCTTTTCGAAGAATGTGTACAAAAATCTGAAACACGCCGTTCTACTTTTCTTTGTTTATTAATGTGTATCTAGCTCATTAATATTTAATGTGCAATCGGTTGCTATTCCAGGTGTCCTTCGGTGTCTCCCCGCCCCCCGCAGAATACTTGGCCGACACTTCGCCATGAATGAAATATTCAGAATGGTGAGTTCAATTCTTCTAATGGATATAGACCTAATTAGCCTAATGTTCACATTAAACGCGCTGAACAGGTTTTGACATAACCCGCTAAATCACTGTAAAATTCAGATATCCTTTATCTATCTAACTTCATGGAGCAGAGTCCATAATGTAATAGTCATCAAGAAATTTCCCAACTTTTACGTAACCCGGAGGTTCATTACCGGATTCCCAAAAGCCCCCCACGGGCCCTTATCTTGATCCAGATAAATCTAGTCCACGACTTCGTTTCCCATTTCTTAATACCCGCTTTATCCTGCTGTCCACGGTTCAGCCTTCCAGAACTTTTCGGATATTTCAACCAAAATTTCGTATATAATATAAATTAAAGCCTTTTGAAGAGATCTATGCTCCATTCGAATACATTTATTTCTGTTCTTGTTCTGAACTACCATCTGAGGGGAAAAAAATACCTCGTGGCCCTAGTGATTTGATAAAATATAACCCTATTAAGCACGTTCCTATAGTAAAGTTCTTATAGTGTCGTTCATGAAGCCGCTGGTGTCATGGTAACCGACTTATTACATTTTAAGCTGCTGTCTGTCGCTATGGTTACCAAAATTAAGGCAAATTACTGGTACAACTGTAATTCACTAGATAGCAGGAGAGCTAAGATTGTGGTACTACCTACGAACTGTTGTCATAGTAACGAAGGTTGTACTTTCACCATGCGTAGTGAATACGCTCATTCATTTGCTCATTGCCAGTAGCGTCACTCCTGATATCTGACTAATGTATGTAACTTTTTGTAACTAATGTATCCGTCAGATGTTTGACTGGCTCAATATCGTTCTGAAATCCTGTACACTTTTGAAAAGCTTTCGGTAACCTCTAATCGAATGAAGCCCAGACGTTCGACTGGCTGTTTCTTGTTTAGGTCTGACGTTGACGGCGTTTGACTGTCACCAGCAGCCAAGTGCGCATGTTCCCATTAACCCAGACTTGGCTGGAGTCGAGGAAGAGACGTTTTGATTTTATTTCGATCTTTAGATTTTGATTTTAAAAATATTTGTCCTCAGTGATTCCACCCTTTTTAATTTCAGTTGTGTTATTTAGCACTGTGAAGTCCATACACCGACAGAATTTTACCTGAGCGACATAATCCTATTTAATACAGAAAAGTAAAAGAAAAACTCTAAATTATGTAATCTGGAACCGAATTTTTGAAAATTTTGAGACTTTTTTGTGATGTTATATTCACACGAATATCACCTAAGCAAAACGGAGACGTGAGATTTCATGATTAGGTTAGGTTAGGTTAGGTTGCAAAAGAAGTCTCTCCGAACCAGTCAAGCAAATAACTTACGGGGCAACACTCCTGATTTATATTTGGAAGAAAATTGATTTTAATCTCAATGATATCACGGGTTAATATCGCTCAGTATTTTCGTGGTTATACTCAGTCCCTCTAGCCGAATTCCAGGATATTTGTCCTTAGCAGTTAAAACAACATCAATAAATAACATTAACTGAAGACCCCGTATGAGTTTATAGGACGTTTCGACTTGAAATCTCGACCCGGAGACCAGCTGCTAAGATTTATCGAGGTTTAGTGAAGTCCTCCCAAGTAAATGCTGGGTTTTAATTTAAAACAGACGACAACAGATTCTTTTTTCCATAACTTATATCCATAATTCACAGTAATCTACCAGTTTACACTATATTAAAATCGCGTTATGTATCACAAAAAGTATTTTAAAAATCCGTAAATAATTCCATCGTCTCTTCTGTCATTACTTATACTTATGATAATGATGATGATGATGATAAACTGTCATACTTTTCAGTATGAGCCTCGACATATTACTTCAACAGCTGATGTCGTTTGTTGGATTTTGTGTCAATCTACAAATAAATTGAAGTATCTGTTCACTGTGGTCATAATTGTATCTCTATTTTAATTATTAATATTTACAGTACTCAAAAATTTAAACGGTAATATACTCATATACGTACATTAATTATTTATGATGGCAAGTATCTTTAGAGTGCTGTGGACATTTCATTGTGAATATTTACTTCTAAACGTATTTTGTTACCTGGTATATCATTAAATAAATATTAATTTTACCTGTATTTTGAGGGCAGAACTCTCATAATAGGGTTGAGAACTAAAATAAAATATTCCGTATGGACATTCTGTACGATAGAGTTTAATGGAAAAAGTGATCTTAATCAGCTTCGTGTGTAAAAGGGATGAAAATATGAGACATCCTATTAAAACAGCTCTGTGTGCTTGATAACCAAAAGCCATACATTGTAAAATTTTATTACATGTCGGTGGTAATTATAATTTGAAGAGTCATAAAATTATTGAACACCAATGGCCAGGTCCACGTGTTGTAGAATGGATGAAAAACATATAGTGTTTTTCGGTAGACAATGTTTTTATTTTACTTTGTTTTATTTTTTTCGAAAACCCATATAGCTTGATTGGAACTGTGCGATAGGTAGAGAACAACCAATCTTCATTCTCGATGGCCCCGCGGGCAAACTCAAACCGCCCTCATCCCATCCACCTTTCCCGATTTTTCAAAATTAACAAATCTTTGACACGGGGTGACACTACATACATGCGTGTAACATTAATCACGATTAATTAATGTAATGAGCTTTCGTACTGGTGTTGGGTTTTAGTGGAAAGGGGGGAATTTAAAAAATGCCTGGAAGTTCGTTTTAGTCTATTTTGTTTTTTTTACAAAAGGGCATAAAATCAACATGATTCGTACAGTCCCTACCATACAAATAATTATAACTTTCTGCATATCGCTTTAGCATCTTACAGAGAATCGATAATCGGAGCGCGGTGAAATTGCTACAAATATTGATATAAAAGAATATGGAATAAATTTTGCCTTCCTTTTCGTTGTAAATTATTTGAAGAAATGTTCGATTTTGAAATGATAAATATTTGCAAAATTATTACCGTAATACCTCAAAGGAAGAGAGAGAATCAAATCATCAGAATAAAATCAAAATTGAAGAAAAGGCATATTTAAAATTCTGTCAGTCGTATCGAAGTGTGCAAGAAATAAATTCACAGTTCACAGATGTTAATATTCATTTATGTTTATAGTCTGGCACAGATTTTATTAATTAGAAACAAATAGTATGTCTGGGAAACGTCTATTTGGAAGAACAACACATAGATGGGAGGAAATACATTAAGATGAAACTTTAGTAGAAGATAAATTATAATAATGGGAGGTATCTGTAAATAGGAAGGGATCGTGTATAATGAAAAATGAAGCTGACAGACTCTGTCTCATCAATGTTTAGAAACATGCACAGAAATGGGTCGCATTCTTTCCGACCTGATTTCAGAAATTGAAAGTAGTTGGACGTCAAACAGGTTCTACCTCGTCATTGCCAGCTACTTTTGACTTCCTGCCCTGCTCTGCGATAATTAAGAACCTCAGTCTGAGGCATGGTCACTCCCTTCCGCACCTCATCAGTTTGCAACAGAGTGTGAATTAAAATGGTTAAACAAATGGTGAGAGTCCTGTTAGAGCATTCATCATCTCGCTTAACGCGTCATCTGTGTGACCTACATAAGCAGATTCGTTGAACCGAATCGCGAGTTAGCTTTATGCAACGGAATCAGAAAAAAACCCAATCGAATTCCAAAGGTTCTGAGCGGCCAGACGCTGGCTTCTCACAGTGGAGCCTCGAGGTCAGTCCCAGATTACTTCGTATGTGATTCGTAATGGACGAAGTAGCATTGAAACAGACTTTTCTCCGCATTCGTTCTCTTTACCCCGCTAATCACCACTCCACCATCGCGCCATATTCGTCTATCATCGCCATTATTTTCTTAAACAACATGAATAACTTGATCTCTGTAATAGTTATGAGTTGTGTTTTCTTCGCGGTACGGACTGAACTCTTAAGTATAATTCAGATCGTCTGCTGCCTCAAGAGTTAATTGTGTACAAATATAACTTAACGATTATGTTCTAGAGACTTATATTTGTTATTGTAAAATAAGTTTTTGCTTTGTGGATATTGTATTTTGAACCTCTTATGTTGTTATTCCCGAATTTGTAAAGGTACTCAAGTAATTTATAATGCTACATGTGAAATGCTGTAAAACCAGCGGTAAATATTAATATTCGCTTGGTTTGTTTCGCGCGGGGGGGGGGGGCTGTAGCCGCCCTTGCTTGGTATACTGCCCAGTTTAGCGCATCCCTGTCTGGTCATGTACAGAGGACAGAAGTGAGTTGGGGGGGGGGGGGGGATGCTGCACTGCTACTACTTTTATGTGTTTTTGATATATCGTTAAGTAGAATGAATGTGAAAAGCATAAAATCATATATATAATTTTTTGGGGCTGTTTGTCCTCTCGCTTCACGTTGAGGCTCGTCCATTATGGTAATTAAATGTGTAAATTATTTATCTGGAAAGGGAAAAATATATGGTCGCATATATTCCTTATCCTCCATTGACATTTTGTACGTGTGTTCATTTGAATGGTGGTGTGGGATAACATTACGAGGGGTATTATTGTGTTTTATTTCCTTTCGTGTTGTTTCATCCCCAAACCACTAACGTATACACATCCAACTCACCCCCACCTCCACCCCTCAACATTTCCAACACGAATAAACCTTCCGTGTACCCGTTAATAGTGATCGCACCACGTGATCCTGGATGCATTGCGTACTCCAGTCACTATACAGACAAGATGTAATGGTGATAAACTTACTTTTATCTGCGTTTAGTATGATTTCCATACGGAAATGTGCGACTCCGTCTGACAGAATATATGGATTGCATTAAAGCGCCAAAATCTTGACACTCCACCACCAAAGGGTTCTTTAAGATTGCTACCTACCCAGTTAACCCCATCAACGTCACAGAATAAAGTTCATCGCCTGTTACGCGTGAAAATTGTTATTTCTTTTTTTTCGTACGTTCCTGAAATCTACTGAATGTTGATTCATATAGTATAACAATTTCATAATCCATTTCTTAGACATTTATTCTAAATATTTTAGCCATTTCAATAACTTTATTGGTATCTATTTCAGTTCCTTCTGCGACAATTTTATTACTTTTACGAGTTGATATTTTCTGTTCTTCAGCGGATCTGAGTAAGAAATAGAATGTTGTAGGATTTGTGGTTTTCACGACAGCGAGTCCGAAGATGTATGTCTTCAAATATATTGTTCAATCACAAATATATCAGGTCTGTTGTTGCTTAAGTTTGCCTTAGTTATGTTTAAATATTCAGTCCTTACCTCAAAGAAAACACAACTCATAACTATTACAGAGATCAAGTTATTAATGTTGTTTAAGAAAATAATGTCCCTTTAGTCTGAGAACTTTATGAAACCTGTAAATTCCCTTTGTGTTTGCAAAAAGCAGGAATATTGATTGGATTGTTAAATGACGTGGTATATAAGACGTAAAGGATTAAAATGATTCTTTCAAACAGAAACAAGCAATTAACTGAATTTTATGTACCAACTGATGGTACTTCAGGGCATCTGATACAAACGCAGTAAATGGACTTGTGAGTAAAGACCAGTTCGGTACGTGTAATGAAGGTGTTGGTTAATATCGTGTGTGCAAACTCTCAGTGACATGCATATTGAAACACGTTTTAGCGCTTAATAAATCCCTGCTAACCATTTCCCCTATACTTCAATCTCGTTGCGCCGAAATGCAGAGGAAAATGAAGACTTGTATAGACATACTGTAAAAATTTAATTAAGTATATTACAGCGAAAATTTATGTGAATTTATGTGTATTTTTTATTATTGTCTTGATGTTTAAAATTTCTAATTCAGCGTGAAACTCAGTTTAGTTTTTATGTTTATCAGAAACAATTATAGAGATATATATGTATCAGTGCGAGTTATATGCTTGGCCTATCAAATGTTTCTTGATTTATTCACCCTAAGAATATAAGGTGGACAGTATGTATCTTTAAGAACCTCGTTATGTAATTTTCTGTCGTGTTTTCTGCTTGGTTTCTCTTGAGATATTTTAGTCATTATTTTATTATCAAATTTCTTCGTCTATGCTTTCCCATCAGAGAAGTTTATTTAAGTTACATATGCCTTCAAAACAAGTAAACTTGTGGTTTTTATATAATCCTACATACGTAATTACTTAATTGTCTCTGTTGGTAAGATATCAGGTTCTCACAGCGATGTACTTTATTAGACTAACATAACGTGAAAGATGGTAAATTACTGGGGTGTAAAACAGAATGACCGTGCAGTTTAATGGGAGTTAAAGCGAACTGGGCTTGCACCTCACATCAGCCATCATCCACTGCCGACGTTTAAAAATACGAATACGTTTCTCCATTCTATTAACTTGGACGTAAGACACAGGACAGGACTTTACTTTTACTTCTGATTGAATGCGTAGAGCAGAATCTTAACTTTAGAAACTAATTGTTGCTTACTTGGTCGATAAATTCGCAACCTTTTATAGAACCGGAAAGTTTGTTTTCCTGTTCACAAGAGTGGCTCCCTGCTTCGTATTCTGAATCAGATGAAACCGATCCTCACCTAAATATTATATTTCTTATAGATTAGTTTTAATATTATAATCCCGGCTACGCCTAAATCCCCCAAAGGAACTCCTTCCTTCAGGTTTTTCGGCTAAAATTTTGTGTGGTAGTTGAATTATTGTTCTTATTACTTGTTTTGTTTAAATGTATAGTTTGTATCTGTTAGCGTTAGAGATATAAATATTGTCACAAAACGTTTCTTGTAACCATCAACTGATTAGCCTCTGCCATCTTGAATTTCTGTGCTTTTTTAAACCAATTTTGCAACTTCAAAAGAAAAGTGTATCGGTCCGTGTGATATAATTAGTAATCGATATGTATTCGGGCTGCGATCTCAGCAAATTTAGTAGGTTGTTGAGACCTTTGGAAATAGTTAATACCGCATTTAAATTAATAATTTTCTGCGTCCTAAATCATTTTGAAATTTTAATTATTTTTGTATTATTACGCTGATTGGAAATTAAAAATTCGTTATCAATTAGTTACTTTTTTCAATAAAATTCCAATGATCTAATTGAATTTCCTTTTTGTTATTATTCATAGAAACAAAAATTTTGTATCTGTGTGTGGTATATAATGCCACTCAACGATTTTAAAATTCAATCAAATAATTATGTGTGGATGTAAGGTATAGGAGTCAGGGAACAAAACATTAATACTACGAAAATTATAAAACTGCTGAAGAGGTTAAAGACATTTTATTTTAATTAAATAATCAAATTGCGACCACGAAGGTTTTTACTATGAATGCGAAAGATTTTCTGAATTAATTATTATGATTCCTTTTCGTAATTATATAAGCGAGATTTTCTTACCTGTCCTAACTGAGCGAGAATGCAGGACACAGTCATACTATGGAACTACCATAAACTCCTTTGAAAAGTTACTAAGTTAAAATATTTTAAAAGGGTTGTAACAAATATCTGCTTAATTCACCAAGAAATTAATAATATATTACATTCGGGAAATTCTTAATACCATTCAGTTACAATGTTTTACGTCTGTCTCAGAATGTAAATATTAGAATGTACAAAGCGTCATTTAACAGCTGTTTTGTATGGATGCAAAATATAGTTACTCTCCACAGTAACAGGAGGCTGCAATGTTAGTAGCTTTGACATTTGAAGTCTTCATCAAATGGGTGATAAAATATTGGAGTAGATGGGCTAGTTTTGTAACACGGATGGGAAAGATAAGAAATACGTACAGAATTTGAATCGGAGAACTTAAAGGAAAGATTTCTCTGCAATCTACTGTAAGCATAGAAACGATTTTCCCGCTCATATTCGATTCAGTGGCGTCTTAAATGCGGTCTAGACGCGCTCTGTACTCAGCTAAAACGCTTGTCCATTTGGATACATGCATTATTAATTAGGAGCTGTACCTTCAGTCTTCGTAAACGAAGCCTTGACTGGTTAATATCGTTCTTTGCAATGTATGAAAATGAGAGAAATATTTTAGGTTGTCATAATTTATATCAAATAATTGTGATTCGTCCAAAACGTTTTAGAACATCTCGATATTAAAGCAAGACCGTACATCACTATGTTTTACACGTTTTAATTGGGAATAACTTTTCGTCTCATGTTGATTAATATTCTTACATTTTCCTACACTACGGAATGAAACAACGTACACTTTCATTGGTAATTAAGACGGAGGAACGTATGGTACGTTTCAAGGTGCAGGCCATGAATTACAGTAGACAGACTGAGGTATAATTCAGTTTTGAGAAATAACAGTGAATTATTCGACATCTTTGCGTAGTTTCCTCTCTGATGGTAAATGGAACTATGGAAGATGTGTCGTTTGATTACATTGTATCAGTGCATGGACTGAAAGTGACAGCTATAGTGCAAATTTGAATAATTGAATGACTTTTAAATGTACATTTTAAAGTGATTGCTTTACCACACTAGTGTAAACCAGACTATCAACGCTGTTTGTATACAGTTCTGTCAATTTACGCGAACTGAAGCCTTTTTCTTTCTTCCCACAGCCTCGTATCTTGTTTCCCTAAGATATGCGTCATATTAATATTCCCTTTTCCTTATCGGTACTCTAATTGACCCGTTTAGGTTTATATATCAAAATTTTTGTGTGTATTTCTTGTCTCGCCCAACCGATCTCATTCTTGGTTTTACTGCACCAACACTGTTCTGGTATCCAAAAAAGATTGTGTCTTGATGATGGTTACCTGGTTACGCGGTTACAAGGGTTGTTACGTCATGACGGCTAAACCAATCAGGATGTACGCATTCTGTGTTTCGTGGTGTTAGTGAAATGTTATTGTGTGTTTTTTTAATGAAAAATTAAAGACCCCAAGAGTCGGATTTTGCAAAAAAAAATAAGGTACAATCTTGGTTCTGAAGGTGCTAAACTATTTTCAAACGAGAGGTGATTGGCGGGCTATGTGCGGTGTTGGAATGTCGTAAGGACGCGCTGCTGCTAGTGTTTCCGTTCTGACATTAATCCAACCTTAGATTTTCATTTCCGATCGCCCACCGTCGCACTTGGTTTTGTCTCAATCACCCAAGTTCCTCTTCACAGAATAAGCTAGCCTGTTCATTTCTGACCTCACACAATGTAAACATTAACAAATATCGATCGGGGTAACTCAGAACAAGTGGTGTAACAGGCGGATGCCTTATCGACTTGGTGTCGTTGTCCCTCTGCGAATCTCGCGGACAAAATGCCGTAGGTTGTTATTGATGTATTCTCTCTCTCTCTCTCTCCATCTTTGTCACTGATGCTGCCGTGTGTCTACTTGAACAGCTAGCCATCAGCATAATGCAGTTCCCCCCCCCTTTCTACCTCTCTCCTACAAACCCTCTCTCACTCACCCCCTTCATACTGCTTCACACTCGCTAAAACCACCCCATGCATAAAATCCATTGAATGGTCAATTCAGATAACTTACTGAAACTTACTGAGCCGATTGTCCGTCGGCCGCGCGTCTATATTTACTTTCGTCCACTTCGGAATCGTTCTATCAGAACGCGTACTCCTGTCCAGTGGAAATGTATTATATATATATATACCACATCATCATAATCACCGCCAACACTAGCAATTCATCACTATAATGATCATATATGTGGCGCCCAACTCAGGGCACTGCCATTAATATTATTGTCTCGCGTTAGGCTGGACTCCGATGACCACCACTCTAGTGATTATAATTTATGTTGACTTAGATAATAATTCATTACGCAATTTGCTTGATGTGTTTCCGTCACTACATAGTTGTCAAATTACGTTATAAGTGGTTTAGTGTGAGGGAAAGGGGTAGGGGGTTAATATAGGCTTAGATTTCAGATTGAGTACGCGTAATTCTAGATTATGCTTAAACCGTCATCAAAGGTAATTTGCAGGGTGGAACGATAGTAATGGATGACCTCTTCGAAGATATTAATACTAAGCTTAACGCTCAACTTGAATCGACACGGAATATCTCCGTTTCACTAGTAATGGTGCCTACGAATCTCAATGATATCTGTTCTTATTCAGGTCGTGCATTTAAAGTTATATTAAACAGCGGTTTCACTCCTTGTCCATTCAGAATCGACGTCATCATGACAATATATAATAAATCGTTGATTTTTTTCTGTCAAGAAAACCCTTCAGTCTGAATTTTAATCTTCTAAACATATCATATTAGTACAAAAACGATTGTGTGATGTGAAGATGAAGAATGACTTTGGAATGTCAATGTACTCCAAAGAGTACACAATTTTAATTGGGTTATTAAAATGTCAGATCAAACTTCATGCCCATGATATTTTTTTTTAAAAAAAATTCATTTTACAAACATAATGTGTTACATGAATTATCGATTTCGTTAAGATGTAAAAATTTTATTTGTAATTATCTGTCTGATGAGTATTAGCATATCACAATGAAAAATAGTATTTGGTGTGCTGTGTGACTAGTTTGCTACAATAGATTTTTATCAGGAGTGACAGATTCTTATCTGTAGCAAATGAACATCCATGGCAATGAGATACCAGAGGGGGAAAAGAACGCATTTGGAAATATATGTGGTCAATTTGATTACATCTCTCAACGTTTGTACTTCCACTGCCTGCAGTTGCGGGTACCAGTTTTTATAAAACTGTAAACTAAGCGAGCATTATGTGATTGGAAATCGAAACATTTTCTCCGCCTTAATTGTCATGGCTACCCCTGCCTTCAGTAATCTTTTATGTCATATTATTGCCAGGGGGTGTTTGTACTGGGTTGGAAACTTGAGGGGTTGGGCATTGGGGCGTTATCTGGCTGTAACACTACCGGTCATCCCCGTTTATATGAAGGGAGCTGACCGTTGACCGAACGAGGGTGGCTTGTCCGATAGAAATGCAACCCTCTACTGTTCGCGGACACCAAGAATTGCATTTTTACCCCTCGTTTCCCTACTTCATAAGGAATGACGGGAGTAATGTTTTTGGATGTACCTTTTTATTCTGTTGTTTTTCTTTTCTTGGTAATTTCATTATGGTCTCGGCGGATACGTTCCTCCTAATAACTTTTGAATCAATGGACGAAATGTCATTAGACTTCAGTATGAACGCAAATATTATTAGGATTATAGGATTTGACGTTTTCATAGTAGTGATTTTTTTTATCTTCTGTGTTACGACTGTGTAGTCCTTAGGTGGTTAACTGAGTCTTAGACGATCTTGCTGCCTCCGTACTGAGGAGCAAACAAATATAACGTAGCATTGTTTGATGACGTCAGTTTTTGACAACGACGACGACAAATCACAAATTTTTATAGTAGATTACCTTGGATAACAATTCTGAAACAGTCGCCTTGGTTATCATTGCTACGTCTGATAACATTGTTGAATCTTTTATTTCCTTTGGTTTCCCTGCTGACATCGTCACCCATGATGTGGAGTCAGGAAAGCCTTTGGAACATCTGTGTACTCCAAAGAGTATACCTTTCAAATCTTGTTCTTTAATTAACGGTTCACAGAAATTAGGCGCACGGAATTCGGTATGAAGGCTGGTCGGAATCGTCCGTACCAACTTTATATCTTTAGTTTCCCTGTGCTATAGCCACGCAATGTCCGTGTAGAAACGAAATCGAACTGGCGTGCTTGTATATAGCACATCGGTTTTGGAGGAAGCCGAGGGACGGGCCAGTCGAAACTTCCCTTTTTTTAATGCGTACAACTGGGGTGTTAATGTAGATTGGGGGTGGTACGGTTGGGGGTGAGTGTTAGATACGGGTAAAGCAGTGTTTTTTATTTTACGTTTTTCGAAAGTATAGCGGATTTTAAGGGCTTTTTTTTTGAGGGACGGTTGAAGATGAAGTGATGTACGTGGCAGTTGCTGGGGAACTTAGCTGTAAACGCTGTTTCTTATTACACACATAAAATCACTGCAACCGTAAAATTAACTAATAAATTATTAATCTGGTATACTTAGCTTAATGACGTATACAATCTGACTTAACCCTCTAAGTTTAGCTTTTTAATTAATAACTTTCAAGTGCATCTAATTGTATTCGAGGTCTCATCTTGGCGAAAATAAATGTTACTGCTAAAAGGAATTTGAGTAACTAAATTAAACTTACTTAATTATCGTGATTTATGACGGTAGTGTATATGGAACGTGACAGGTTTCCCTCCGATATCATGACCATTCTTTTTCTTTTCTTACTAGAAGCGTATGTAATTAACACAGAGTAGAAAAGTCGTCTATGTCTGTCTGTACGTTTGTCTGCCTGACCATGTGTTTTTACCTCCGATTCTACGCAATGAATTTCGATTAAAATTGGTATCTGCACTGGAAATCTCATGTGAATTTAAGTTTAGAGTTCACAGGATCGATCCACTCCTTCACACGAAGCTGTAACTAACATTCATTACAGATATGGTTGAACAATGAAAAATATGCCCACGTTTTCGTCACCCGTAAATAATTTATGTATTTCTGAAAGATGCTTATTGTAGCAGTTCTTACAGAATACAACACTGAGCCATACATTGTTATTACTGAGGATTTGGTTACTCATGCATATAACGAACATAGCTACGTAGTTACAAACCATTTCCGATTACTAACCATTCTTATTTCTTCCTTCGTTATTATCGGAGTAAGTTATTCGTGGGTTTTGTTTTCATTGTTGTAATTTAATACAGCTTTATTTTGTTTCGAACTGAACATTATCAGTTTGGCAACATCATCAATGCCTCCAGTTGGGTTCAAGGAAAAGAATCCTGGCGGTCCATGATCGTATTTACATCTCGAGGCAAATTTACCCACCATAAACACACGGTATGTGGTACGACGTATGCCTGTATCATTGCTCAATTAATCCGGAATATCCATCTTGTTTCTGAGATATTGCTTCTCCTTGTACGCTTGTAGAAATATAACATGCTGCCCAGTGTCTCTGTCTTTTGTAAAAGGTTGCAGGTAGCCTCTCGCCATCCATTAATCTACCAGTAGGTCCTGCACGGCCGTTGCATTAATCTGACCTGTGTACCTCTCAGGCACAAGGGTCAACAATTCCCTTGGTGGATATTCAGTCTGCTGTTTATTCCCAGTGCCAGCAATGTTCAACGCTAATCTATAGCAACGTTAATGCACCAAAGTTTAGTCAAACAAGTGGTTTCTTGTGTTGTCCTATTTATTCTAACCGCGGTTTTATCATTGATAAGTCTCTAAACATTATTATTGACAATAGACAGTCGTTACGCGTAGTACAAATGAGTTTACGAATATAATTACTTCTCAGACCTAAAGAGACCACTTGAGAGACCAAGACGTAGATGGGGGATAATATTAAAACTGATATTAAATAAATGGGATGTAAGGTTGTGGACTGGACTTAATTCAGTGGCTTTGTAGCCGGTTCAAAATAAAAAGAAACACGTATTGATTTGTTCCTAGGTCTGCCTGTAGATCTTTATTTTTTTCTAGTGGGATCACAGATGTAAGCTAGCATCTTGTTGCATCTTGTATCCAGTTTAACTGATAATATTTTGCGGCAAATGCGTGTTTAGCCAGAGGTGATCTCAATGTTGTAACGAAGAAAAAATACTGCCTTGCCGAGAATCGAACCCCGGTTGTCCAGTCCGTATCCTGGTGAGAGAATTATGAAACGGAACGTCTGACTTCGAGTGAAACAAGCTGAAAATTCTAATTGTGAATTATACGCCCTATAAAATGAGTTAACACACCAACTTGTGGCTGACGTTCAAAATTTGCAGAGTGCCGAATCATGTCCGCTTTAACCATAAACTTTGGACATTTCCTCAACTGACAAAAAAAAATCATGACACTTGGCCAATGACAGGAGATGGGCCATTGCTATCAAAATAAAAGTTTCTTATGTTCAATTTTAGGATTGTAACGTCACTCGGATTTCAATGCTTGAATTGGATAGACGATCCTGTAATAAAAGGGGAAATATTTTTGTCTTCCATTTCTGAATGAAAAATGATCATAAAGTTACCACGAACACAAACCATGGACTTTACGAATTCTAAAAATTTTCACTTGATTGAAGTGAATAGCCAGGTTCGATCCGGTAGAATTTCCTGGTACTTACTGCTGAGCATCAAATTCTGGCTGCGCAAAGAATTGAACCCAGGTTTCCGTGCTCGAAATTAGTTCCCTCACTAAGCTGTCAGAAATATAAATCAAACTGAATAAATCTAATTACACGAGAATTTCATAGAGAAATATTTTATCTTCACCACCATAACATGTGTCGGATATATATACAGAGAGAAGAATATTTGGTGGCTGTGCCGTTAGGACTAGGAATGGCGGCAACTGAAGCAGTAGTCACGCGTAGCCACCAGTACATCCGTCAAATATCCTTACAGTACATTATCCCTTTCAGGAAGTATAATTACAGCACTTGGAAGCCAATTCTGTGTGCTACATGCCTTCTAAAAATTAAACTTAATGCGGTACTCCTGTACTAGACCATATATTACAAAATGGTGGCGTGTAGTTTTTAAAAAAAAACGAAAGATGAACCGTCTAAAAAGTATAGGCTAAAATGTCATTGACTTTATAAAAAATATGTATATTCAATGGTGTAACGTATAGTTAAGGCTGTAACTATTGATATGTTTATGGAGATACAGCATACAGGCAGGCGTATAGCAGAGTGGCACGAGTCGCTATAAATGGAAAATATTGCGAACTGTACTTTTTATAACGAGAGACTAAGGGCCGGGGGAGGGGCCGTAAAAGGGAAGAGGCAGATAGAAATGTGTGGGAATGATAATTATTGTGAAATAATGTGTCAGTTGTTTCGGGCATCATTATTGTTGATGGACTTTGCTGCGATGTGCTGTAAAACGAAGTTTGTTTTAATTCGTATGTAGGAGATATGAGTTACATAACGCGAGTAACCAGACAGATTGCATTAATTTAAGTGTGAGGATGTGATCGTTGTCATTTCTCGTTTTTTTATATAAGTAGCATTAAGTAAGAGAGATGACTTATATTTTGTAATTTAAATTACTTGTCTTCATACTTCTCTTTTCGTGTATTTAAACCTTTGTATCGGTTATGTTACCATCTTGACGGAGAAGCTAAAGGGAAACTGGGAGACTTGGACATAGTTGAAAGGAAATTGTTACATTGGATGTTAAAGAAATGGGGTCAGAATTTGTGAACACAGCAAGAAACATTTTGCGTCTTATAAAATTAATATTTTTAATAAAATAGCTGAGCTAATGTTAGCTTCTGAAGAATGATTGATAAGATTTTATGTTCTCACAGCTGCAAGTATGAAGCTGGTTGTCTTCAGGGATTTTGAACAGTGCAGTCTGGTAGTATATTACCGACGTTTCAGAGATATCTGCTGCCTCTGAAACGTCGGTATATTTGTACTTGACTACACGACGCAACTGAAGAATAATTCTGTTCCGTGAATTTAATTCTGACCCCAATTTGCCTGTCGACCACTGCCATGCGAACCTCGGGGTCTCACATGGTCTTTTTTTCCTTCCTGAACGTGGCTTTTCGTACAGGTTTACGTTTATAAGCCTTTATTTTAGTTTGGTGTCCGAAATGTTTAATATTTGTTTATGTAATACTGGTTTTCTTCCTGCTAATTTGTTTTATGTCCCTTGACAGACCTTGGCAACCTCATTTCAACAGCATCATTGAGTCTTTCTTGTTTAGAATTAAAGACCCTAATTTATAGGCAACACATGTAGGAACATTTTTCATTTATATTAAAAATGTTATGCAAATTGTTCTGATAATATTTTAAACAAATTATATTTATTCCATTCTTAAATTAAACTTATTATTTAATTAAATGTTATTTAATTATAAATAATTTATATGATGTGAAATATATTTTTCTACCGATCATTAGCATTGGCCTTCGTCGATTCAGTATAAATTATATTTTGAAAGAAGGTCAAATCGATTTTTAAAGTGGCTGACCTTAACGTAATTTAGTCCATAGATCTTGTGAAAGAACATATATTTTATTTAGCACTTTTTTGTTGTAAATGCCATTTATTTTACGAAATACAAGGAAAAAGTATTTACGATTATGTTCTGTTAGGTTTGTGCCAGTAGCTCTGTATCTTCAACAACTGAAATATTCTTGAAGAATTATCATTTCGGAAAAATTCGTAAAGGCTAGTTTCAAGTAGAGTACAGCTTTCCTGTCTTGTAAGTCAAATGAGGGACTACTGCTAGAACTCAGATTAATGTTTAACTTTGAATTATACCGCTGTGTTTGATGCAAAGTTTACACCGAAGTAAGGCATTTGGAATATCAATAATATCCATTAAAATGTTCACTTATCTGCTTCTTTGAACGGTTGGACTGAATGAAATGTTTATCGTATTTTAACGATTTTTAGCAACGGAACGGAGGCTTGATTTCAATGCAGAGCCATGAGTTCAAATTATTCTAAATTGTGTTCATCTTCATCAGAATATACATTTTGATTAGCTAATGCGAAGTGAATGAACCCAATGTTGGTTTCGCTGTTCAAATTTGTTATGTCCGGTCCAGTGCCCCCCTCCCCTCCATCCCGTCTCGTCCACTAGAGTAATACTAACTGCACAGCATGGTTTTATAAACTGACTCCCTTTAATGTAGGCTGCTACATATATTAATGTTAATAAAGCATGAATAGCCTTAATAGTATATAACAACACACGGTAATGTGCTTTTATACTATCTGTAATGTTCCCTCAATCGAGGTAAATTAGTAGCCTGCTTGCCTTGGTTAGTCCCCCTTAACTCCCCCCTTCCCTCAACCATATTATCCCCCGCTGTACTCCACCCAGTCCTCTCTACGTAACTGGGACCGTAATAGACGTAACATTCGGTCTAATGATAGAAGCCCAAGGTCTAACATATTAAGAGATTATGTGATGGCATCCGTATTGAGTTTAAAGTGCATACACACAAAACACTCTTAATAATGTGTGCATTACAGTGTGTGTCAGTTGTGTTATCAAAGGGGAACACAAGAACTTTTAGTTGGCAGTTCACCTCCGATAGTAACAGCCTCTGGGCTAAAAAAATCGGGGGTCGATTCCCGGTGTAAACATGAATTTGTATCATCTCCACTACATTTACCGGCTTTGGGAACCACACAGGTTCCTTCCTAGTGGGTACTCAGGGACCCACCATTCGGATAAGGCGGCCGCAACTCCATCTAGAGACAAGGTTAAGAATGTATGGATCTGTGCCTTCAATTCGCCACGTGTCCTCAAGTTGTGGTATTAGATATGCCATCTCTTACCTTCGAAGTTTCGAGCCAAAATTTCGTACGCATTTCTCATTTGTCCCTTGCGTGCTACATATCTCACCAATTGTATTATCTTTGTTTTTATCGTCGAAATAATAATACTTGATAAATAGTATAGATCATGAAATACGTCATTATATAATTTCATACACCCTCCTGTTCTTTCCTGTTTCTTGCGTTCAGAAAGTGTTAAGGTACCACGTGTTTGAACACCTTTTATGAACATAATTTAAAGTGCTTCAAAAAAAATCTAAAGTCGTGTTTGGAGTCGGGAGTGGCTGAACGAAAAGCATGGTGATGTTCCGTTTATTCTGATATCATCAGCATAGTTTTATAAGATAAAATTGTTTTAGAACTGCGCGTGTTTGCAGCAGTTATTAAGACCGTGTTATAAAAGAATCCTATCAAGAATGACAGTACAGTTGTTGGTGAGTCATACATAGCCTACCTTCAAGGGGATCTTGGACCTTCAACTTGACACTTACTGTGTGGCTTTCGGAGCAGATCGAGTTTCACGACCAAGAAGCCGTTTCTACTCTAGCGACTACGTAACGGGATACAATAAGGGTTCTTTCCAATAAAGGCTACGTGCGTGCTGTACAATACAAAACACGGAAATTATCAGACACTGGCAAGGGATACGGTCTAGAAGCAAACGCAGAGAAAACCAAGTGTATGATGATGATGTCTGTCTGGCCAATTACAATGCCAGTTTAAAATATGAAGTGAATTTAGTTAATAAATGTATCGTATACAGTGCATCGTTTAACAGTATGTGAAACTTGAAGCTTTAACTTCTCGTCTTTGAACTTCACACAGTTTTACTTTTAAAGTTGACGATTTAACACGGACTTAACAGGAAAACGTAGAGGGATGAAAAAGTACGCAAGGGTAGTCTCTGGCTACTAGGTTTATTCATTCTAATTACATTACCGATCGTTTAAATTAGTTAGTTATTGAGTGTTCTGTCTGACGACAGGTCCATATGAACAGAATCCTTCCATCCTTTTCTCGGACTGGGACCTGTTCATATACGTTCTTGGCAGATGATCCAGAAGTGGTTTGCCATTGCCTTCTTCTGTGTGTGAATGGAGTAATTGTTGGGATGCCACGGAGGAAAACTCCGTGTTGCCTAGACCACGGCCTTGCCCAACACAAGTTATAAATTAGTGGTAATTAATTATCATTTATGCTATTTACATTTTTAAGTAAACTCTTACAATTGGAATCGTACGCCCAACCTCTGATTCCAGGTAGAATTGTCCGGTGGAATTTTGTACTCGATGCAGTTTACCAAAGCCATTGTGTGTGTGTGTACGTGTGTACAAAACACGAGCAACTTAATTTTTGCGTTTATCTGTTCTGCAAGTGTTGTTAATGTCCCACTGCATCAGCTCAAGGGGGGGGGGGGGGAAGAACGTGAACGGAAGAGATATGGAATATTTTCTGCAACATTGGATCACTGTGCGGGGTAGAAGCTCCCAAAATCTGTACACATATAGTCGGTGCTCCACTGGTTTACATGCTTGTTCTGACTGGATTTCTAGAAGCCTGGTAGCAAGCTAACACCGAAACAACCCCTTCATTCGCCAGGCATCTCCTCTGCTAGCTTGGTCAGATAACAAGTATTAAGGCTATAAAACAACGGGTATAAAATATGCTAATGAACCTTCTGTATCTCTCCACCCTTTTCTTTTCCCTCCCTTTTCCCTAGTTTTCTCCTTCCTCCATTCTCTTTCGATTCCCTGTCCCATCTCTCTCTTTCCAGACTCCGAATGATAATTAGTACACGAACTCACTCTTCATGCCTAGCTACTGCTGACGTCTAGTGGCTAGCAACGTAATTAGGTGATTAAAATTAGACCTCGCATCAGAAACTCAATTAGCAATTAAACGTGGCATTTTCTAATTACGATCGGGTCTGGACTAATTACATATAAGCCTATAGTAGTCTAGAATAGCATAGTTGGGTATGAGAGAGACGGAGAGAATCGGAGAATAAATGAGAAACAGAGAGAGAGAGAGAGCGAGAGGAGGGCAAAAATTCTAACTAATGTTTTACGGTGATTACGTCACATATGCACATTTCTTCCACGCTCTTGGCCTACCATATTTTTTACTCTGTTTTACATATCGAATTCAGGAAAATGTGAAGAATGTGTGTGTATATATAGGCTATGCAAAAACTCAAATGGTGTATGCAACATTTAGAGCCTAGCTACAGTCTCCGTAAGTCATTATGAAGATTTTGGCTTTGGAAGTTACTGACGAAAAGGCCTCTTAATTTTACTCTTGGATCCTTTCCAAGAGACAGATAAAATCTGTAACTCATATGAGCGTGTTCCACTGTACCACTAATGATCACAAATTGAGCAGAAATCTCTGTCTCTAAGTTTGTATTTTAAAAATGGATTCAGTAATTTTTCTAAACTTCACCTGTCAACTATTGTACCAGAAAGAGATCAGATATCTCGAAATACGACATTTCGGTTGACATATTTAATTGTAATATGTAACTTTGCGTTTATTTTTTTTAAAAAAGGGAGTCACTGTAATTTAAGGCGTGTAAATTATTTTATTAAAGACTGTCGGAAAGAATAAACCTGGGCAGGATAGCGTAAAGCAATGAATATTTAAGTCATCACAGTCTTAATATTTGTTAACTTATTTCTGTTTTGATTGCTAGCTAAACATGTAGATCATTTGTAAACTTTCGACATTTAATTACGCGATTTATGTGGTTACCGTGTAGTTTCCCTGATCTCCGTTTTTGCGAGGCTGCTCGAGTGTGGAATGAGACAGAGAACACCAAATAATGCGCCTTTATTACGTAGAAGTCCTTCAGAATTACTTTCTTTCTTTCTTTTAACTTCAGCCGCCTGGCAGGCAACACACAATGCACTGTGCTGTGGATAGAGACAGTAGGATATGGAGGCTGTTAAGAAAGAAGAACCACTTGGAATATAAGCAGAGTGGAGGCTATACTTATAGGCCTATTGTTATAAGTTATGTAAGAGAGTTCTTGACCAAGTCAAAACCCTACAAGAGAGAATAGAAGAATAAAAATAATAGGGAACAGAAGGGGCAGGATGTGAGACAATGGATATGAAAGAATCGCCTTGGGGGGGAAAAGTGAACAAGGTGATCCTACATATTTGTATGTAAAGAAATAAGGGATGGAAGTGAATGAGTAAAAAGAAAGCAAGTTAGAAGACAAGAGAAAGGGGGGGGGTGAAAGGATTGTGACGAGTCACTGAATTAGAGTCGCCGTCAATTTGTAGTTCTCTATGGATCTTGTTTCTCCATTCTGTTTTTTGAAGCTTGTTGTATTCGACGACGCATTCCTCTGACTAGAATCGTCTACGGAGATAAAGGCGAGGCTGGACACACTTTCGCGTTCTTAGTTTCTTCCTACGAATGGTACGTTTCTTAACCCTCTAAAATACAATGATTCGAAGATTAAACAGTAATTTCTGTCAACAGCGTTAACCTCTAGATTATGGCAATGGAGAAACGTGTTTTCTTTGAGGTAGGAGCTGAATTATTAAATGTTACTTAGATGTACGTACTTGAGGTTTGAACACTTTGACGGAAGGTTCTGACGCTTCGCCTGATAGTCCTTCTGGTAAATGTATTATGGGAGTCTATGCATTAGAGTGATTAGAAACAGTAGCTTCAGACAGAGAGTAAAATTGTTATTTTCATTTGAATAATTTTGGAAATAGGTAATGTGATTACGTCCATAACAAGGGATAATTTTGATAAATTTAAATCGGGAGCTGTATATGAGAAACATGCAGTAGCAGTGGTTATTTGTTATTTTTTCGGTTGTTTCGGATTTTTTCTGGAAGAATTAATTTAATGTTTGAAATTAAAGACATCTGTGGCTTATCGAATTTATCGAAAATGTACGAAGTCGATATGGAGGTTACGAGATAGTTTGAATTTAAAGATACGAATCGATATAACTGAGTAGGTGGTTAGGTTAGATTAATGTGTAGATGTAGATAGATGGTAAGTAGGTTCAAGATCTACATTAATATAAAAGCAGTGTACAGTACATTCAGAGGCATTTACCATGGAATATATTTTACTTCTTAGGATTTATTATTCTCTTCAGGATTTAATCTACTACTCACGAGTTTTTCCCACAGAAAGAGGAAAACAAAAGACCAGCAGTCGCCGGTTTTAAGGGCAGTAATACCATACACAATTATACATGGCCGCGTACAGAGGGCAAGGTTAAGGTTTAAAGCACTCTGAAGCACAGTGCACCTAAAAGAAATAATAAGCTTATGTGAACTAATGAAATTTAATTCATAGCGCTGCATAAAATGCAAGAATTACGGTCGTAGGACGCGTGAAGGAATATAACAGATGACGTTAACTCCTGAGTCCTCGTCAAAGTTGATTTCGGGTCTAATGTGATTCTCTGGAACAGCGGATGCATCCGTTGATGAGTGCTGCTAAGCACAAAAGCGCAATACTTGAGAAATGAGGAAGTTAGGGTTGAATATGAAGAGGGAGGATGAATGGGGGGGGGGGGGGGGGTAGACGTGGGAGAAATAAAAAATAATTAATAGGCTCAAATTTAAATAGGTTCGTGGGGTAGAGGAAATGAGTCTGACGCTCTTCTGCGTGCTTCCCCCCTCCCTTTTCGCTTCTTATTTGTCAAAATTTACGTACTGAAGGACAGGCACTGATGCAGAAGAGTCCTTTTCTATCGTGGAATCTGTGTTACCTGCAGAATTGATCCTCGCATTTCATGAAAGACGCCTCATTTGTAGCTTTCAAGTTATATATAGACTGGGCACGGTCTGAACCTGTTCTATACCTGAAGACACGGGTTCGAATCTTGATAGCTGCATGAATATGTATGTCATTGTTTCTTTTTGTCGTACAAGATAGTTCCATGTACCCCTTTAAAATTCGTAAAGGATTATTTTGGATTCTGAATAGAAACAAACGAAGCTATTAACTCAAACGTTCCAAAATTTTGTAAGTATATTCTTACATCTCATTTGTTTACAGAGGTGTTCGTGAAATTGTTGTGTGTGTATATAGCGTTAATTCCAATTTGACTCGTCTAATTATTTGAAGTAATTCAATTGTTTCCGGTGACATTTACCCTCTACCGCCCTACCAACATTCACATTAATGAGTCTGGTTCATGAAATTCCCAGTAAATGAATATAAATTAATTTCCCATTATAAATGTGTGCATAATTTTATTATTATTTGCCATATAAATCCAAGTGATTGCAAAAATCATAGCCAATTGAATACGTTCTTTCTGAACGCGGAATCAGATAGCGTTTGTCCCTGCCTACATGCTTCTTTCAGGAAATAATAAAACGATTTCGAATCATATTTGGTATCAGGAGCTATAATTTTTGCAGAATCCTTTAAAGGAATCTCCTCTTTACCATTTACACAATGGCAAGGACAGATTCCAGTATCTTCATATGAGGACTGAGGAAAATCGTTAAACCCTTTGTTAGGATAGCCGGACATCAGGCCGAGAATCGAACCTTGGACCTAATATCTGCCTGATACGAAATACGGGGACACTCGATCGGTCCCTAGTAACGGAAGGAAAATCATAGATCCGAATTATAGAACTCTCCTAGGCAGTCGCTCAATCAGACATCCTAGAGTTCGACTACCCTGTAGGACACCGCAGTGTAATGGCCAGCCTCTGATTCACGTGACTTCCGTAATAAATTTTACGGGTATTTTAACCCTTTAACATTTCCACACCTTAGATCTCTTCCTCATCATATTGTAATTAAGATATAGCTTGCTCTAATTGAGGTATTTGTATTACAAAATTGGTCACGAAATACGTTATGCCCGTAAACTGTCTCTAATATTTCGCAATTTTGACATATTATCCTACCCATCTACTGTATTTAATGGCATAATGGTCTGCAAGATGCTTCAATAATTTATCTTATTTTAGCGCGTGGTGGGTAACTAACAACTCCAGTTGTTATAGCTACATGAAGCAACAGAATTAGGTTCACAAGTAATTACAGCAGCGTTTAATTTTCAAAAGGAAAGAAAAAATGCTCAATTTAATCCGAGATACGAAGACGAAATTTCATGTTACAGACACTGTATTACTCTTACGTATTATTAAACTTGGGTTATAAAGCCGTAGATGTGTGATATCACACACATTATGTATGTTATGCTCTTTACATTTTTCCCACTAAAAATTCTGCATCTTCTCTTCGTTTCCGCCACGCTGGTCACTAACTCAGTCCGTCTGAAACTAATAGATTTTATTATCGTAATAACATTAGGAGACCTGTATAAATTACGAAGTTAACATCACTTGATTAATCGGCCGAACCAGGGGCAAGCTTACGTAGAAAAATTAACATTCTACGTAATACCTATTTTTGGTAACATGTTTCACATTTGCCGAGGCGTCTGTCCTCACAGGCACATTCTGCAGTAACAGAAAAAATACCATTAATAGATTTCCCTCCCTCTTAATTTCCCCTGTTTCATCTACTACCACCCACAAGTTAATCATTCCTCATAATGTATAGAGATGGGGGGGGAGGTGCTCATTTGCATAAGCAATATGATGACGACAAACTTTTGTGTGCGTTACACAGCATGCATGCTGCAGGCCGCCAACTGACAGAGGCTTAATTTCCTGCTAAATTACTACTTTAATAGAAGATTGGGCGGGGTTTAGGAGAAGGGGACACTCGGAAAATTTTCGGAAGGGAAATGACTCTATGTACAGGCTGTGACACGTTTCTCTTTATGACACATTATCAAGATATTTTAAATTTAAAGAAAACAAAATTTAGTTATTAATTTATGTGCAGAGTTAATAAATTAAAATAATAAATGCGCAAGCAAAGATACCAACGAATTCGTCAAAGTTTAGTCTATAAGACTAATATTCAGGCTCATTTTACCATAAAGTGAAGATATTTATCTTCTTCCCATTCAAAAATTACGTCGGTTGACCAGTTCCGAGATTTAAGGAATTGTCTCCGTCTCGTTCTTGGACGCCCAATCTCCCGTCTTCCAGTAGATTGATAAGACACAAACTTTATTTAAACTTATCATCAGCTTTTTGCAAATGCTTGTTCCACATCGGGAGGCTTTACCTTCCACCCGGAAGATGAGATCGCGCCATCCAGTGGTGTCAGTAGATTCGCTTAACATGGACAGTCGCTCACGTAGAAAATATGGTCGTGTACTCGTGTTTCTGTTATGAATGTATGCATTTATTCCGCCCAGTTTCACGTAATGCAAAATATAGGTGAATTCTAAAGCAAAAATTTTCAACTTTACGTAGATAATATTTTATGTCCCGTAACAAATCATACAATTTTTTTTTGACATTATATTCTCAGTGTATATGTTTCATATTTTACCTGGCGGTATTTCCAAATCTATAAGCAAAACTTACTGCTCTTATATTTTTTAAAAATTATTTATAGCCCTGTTCAATATTTTGATAGTAACATCAACATCAGTTCTGTTCTAGTACATGCATTTTATTCTGGAAATAATTGTCCATATCCAAAAACGTATACCTATAAATACATGCATTTTTCAGGCGGGAGGGATCCTCTTTTCCCATCGCTTTCATATATTTTTTTGTTTTGTACATTAACCCTGTCCCCCGACCCCTCAAACCCCCTTCCTTCGTCGACTGTTTTTTCCATATCTCATTTCCAATGCTTTTTAATAGCTGTAACTCATCAGTCAACATTGAGCCCGGTGGAACAAATGCTCCAGTACAGTTTCCCAGTACGTTAAATCTGTAGCGCAGTAATGTATTAAAGCACGCGTACTTTCCGGCCAAGCTAATCAGTAAGATTATGTGAATGATAATTCATGTACAGAACATAAACCTAGTAGGAACATTTGGAACACGCTGTACGTTCGCTATGTCTCTCGCGTGTTGTCAGCACACTATGCACATTCTTCATTGATACTGTGTCAGAAATTGTTCTGATTCCGTTCGGAAGCTGTTGTAATCCTGTCTACTTTCCAAAATATTAACTAAAAAAGAATTATGTTTCTGTGTGGGTAATTAAACTTGTCTCTTACTTGGACGGAATTTCTCGAATGACAGTATTTCAAAACACAAAGTACAGGAAAATATTCTAACCAAAAGGAAATAAAATAAGTAGAAAATTTAGGCTATCCAGGTTTTGCGGTCCACAGTTCCAGTATAACCGGCTCCGGTGATGTTAATGTCATAAGTTATTCTTATAACTACTCCTCTCATTTTGCATTTACAGTTTTATATTATTCATTTTATTGTCTCCTTTGGATCTAATTGTTATACATGTATTCTTATATGCCCTAGTTCCACAGTACTTTTAAACAAGGACGATGGGGAAATAAAGTCCAGACAATGAATAATTTTAAGTGAAATCCACCATAATCAGAACCCTTTAGAATTGAAGTATTAGTACAGTATATAATTTTCTTGTAAGCTACCTCGTCATTAATACATTGTTCCTTCACTTATTTGTTTGCGAACATTTTAATAATATATGTAAAACATCTTTCTCTGTAAATAGACGGTATCTGCCTAATGAAACAAAGTATGAACAAGTGTAATGGATTTGTCTGGATCAGATTAGAGTTCTTACTAAAACGATAATGAGTAAAGAGAGGAGAATTTTTTGACCAGCTGAGCGACCATCAGGTTATGCCCGAGGATTTACAACACGGAGTTAGTTTGTTACTGTATCTATAAAATATTTTGAGTCAGGGCGAATTATTAATAACTATACTGACCCAACAGATTTTAACTAATCCACGTCGAAATAGCTCCATTCAACTCCACATTTGAACTAATTGCTTACCTCTGGCTTAGTAGCTAGAACACAGATTCTACAACGCTCGAAATACATCGGATTTATAATGGACGAAGTTTGGTTTAGAGCGGTTTATCAAGAGTTACCCCCCTGTCATTCATTCGATCAGACTGGATTAAATTATGAGACTGGGATAAAATTATGTGTGTCGGATAATCTGTAGATGTACGGATAAAGCTGTATTACCTGGATAAATCAAGAGTAAATAGTATGATAGAGAGCCATGCTAAATTATAGAAGTCTGGCAGCATTATCTGTGCCGGATTAATAAAATAACATGAGCCGGATAATGTAATACTGGTCGAAGAGATGGTCGGGTAGATCAAATGATATCTGTTGGATAATTTGTCTGATCTAGTTCATTTTAGGCTAACACTCCTTGTCGCTTACAGTCCGTAAATACGCACGCGTCTGTAATTAACCGAATGTGGTAGAGTTGAAAAGTACGTACAGAATTTTGGTTACAAGACCCGTAGAGAAGAGGTCGCTCGAAAGAAGTATACGTAGATGGGAGTATAATATTAAAATGGATCTTAGTAATAAGGATGGGGAGGTGTGAACTGGATTTGTCAGTCTCGTTAAAGGGCCAGTGGCGACCGAAGAAAATGAACCTTCCCCGAAAGACAGGGAATGTCTTATCAGAAATCTGTTTATATTTTATGTTAATACGTTTCATTAATCAGCTTTTGATACTGTCACTTTATATGAACTTATATGGAAGTTTTTGGTGTTCTTAGCTTTAAACAGTTTCGTCTTGTGACACAAATGTTTTGAGGCCTTTCTCCAGAACTGAAGGACTATTTCTGGAGAAAAGTAAATTAAAATTACATTTAAGATGGCTATCTTCTAGGTTGTAGTGCCACGTAGTCTTCTATCAGACTACACAGCGTTATAATACAGAACACAGTCGTTTTCAATGCCTATTATTATTCATTAAAATGGTCAGTTTATCGACAGGTACTTATATCCCTTATGCATTATGACTGGTATTTAGCGAGCAGATAGTCGGACCATCGGAAAGAGGGAGAAGCATTATCAGGATTATATATTATATGAAGTACCCTGTTCCCTGTGAGCATGTGCCAGGTTACAAATGAAAGAAAAAAAATCATTATCCAAAACAGATTTGAAAGCAATGGTTGACCCGAGTCTTGCAGAGTTATTCCAGCGTTTAACCAGAATGGTTGTACTTGTGAAGATGCTAAAAGCTGCACAAGTGAAGGGCTTGTTAGCAGTGTAACATTTCAATACCGTAGCGTTATTATTTTGCTCCGTCTGACAGTAAAAGAAGTGATCACTGTATTATAACACGGATAATACATCATCATTGTCGTAGAATTGACTTTACTTGAGATATGAATATGTCAATGTTGGTCTTCTGGGTTGTAAGGCCGTGTGGACTTATGGGTTTATATATAAACCATTCGGAAGAAAATACTGCCATATTTAACCTTGAAAATAAAGGCAGTATTTTTCTTAGAAACGCTCGTGTTGACCTAAACGTCCACACGACATATCTCTCTATGTAGTTCACTTGCAAACTGAGATATCTTAATATGGGTTTAGTCTTTATAGCTCCTGCCCATAGAAACGAACGTCGTTATTTTAACTATCAGCTCTCTACATATTCCAAATTGTGATCAGATTTGGCCACTCTTATCTGTTCCCAGCACCGAAACAATATTTGGAAGGCAAAATATCTACAAGTGAAACAATTGAAACGATAGTTCAAACCACGTTTTATTGTCACGTGTTGACAGGGATGAGAAGGGAACACCCCCCCCCCCACTGTAAGATGTTACAGGATGACCCACAAAGACTGTCTGGAAAAATAGTTGACTTATAGGTCAAGGACACTATATTATCCATGTAAAATAATTATTACATCTGTTCGAGATATACGCATTTTTAACTTCAGCTAAGTTCTGACTACCCCTCGTATATATTCCTACTTAACCTCAGTTATTTTTCAGACAGCTCGTGATAGAGTCTTACGCAGGTCCATGCCGGTAAACACAGATAAAATTAACCAAGCACACGACCAACCCACCAATTCGTCGAACCACTGCTGTAATATATGCCCGTTTTTTCTCAGCTGATTAAGTTAGTCTACGACGTTTCAGTTTCGACAATTTGTACATATAAATGTGATTTGTGTGTATAAACTTACGTTGCTGCTTGAAACAGCCTGTTTTCCTTCACTTAGCACTGTTTGTTTTCCAGAAAACCAAGAAAAAAATTGTAAATAATGTTTCTCCTTTTTGTTACTAATGACGTGGTTACAAGAGTTTTATAAATAGTGGTTAATAATACAAGTGTACGGTCGGTATGTGTGTTTGTCTTGTTTTCAAGTTAGGTATACCCAATGATAGAACACCTATATATGTTTATGCCGAAGGCAAACATGGGAAGGAAACTGTATCGGGGTAATGACGCCTCCAGGCCCCTGTAGCTACAGGATGTTCTGTTTCAAACGAAACCAGAACCTATTACACATAAAGCCTTTCACGCACTAGACAACAAAACCAACTCATGCACTGCTTGAAATCGGCACTACCGTAATTTCAGTTTCCCCCTCCCCATGAGCACCTGTCACAGACAAACACTTCCTGTGTGCCAAAACGTTCTTTCCAGTCCGTGTATTGTTGTCATATTCGATACTTCATTGTCAGGATAAGAATTACAAACTGCTTTACGGAAAGAGGCAAACGATTTCGACGCGAAGTAATGTTCGATAATGGACGCATTTCCTGCTCGTTTGCACTCCATATTCGCACCTGCAAAACTTTCGTACAGCTGGTATTAACAGCGGCCTAGCAACGAAGGGAGCTTTACTGAAGTGTCGCGGGTGGACTGGGGCGTGTACCTGCCTCTGATTTCTGTATAAAGCAATTGTTTAGGGCCAGCGTTTTAAATGGTACACTCTGTATAACATATACCATTGTTTATACTATCAAACGTCACAACAAGCTGATCTTCAGCGCAGAAGACCTAGGGCTAATATAAATAGCCTTGGGATAGAAGATGGCTGTCTTCGGATGCACCGTAAAAAAATCTGAAATCCTACTTAGCCTTGGGATATGATAATGCTGTAGACCTGTACGAATATTTATATTTTTGTGCTCTGTTATGAAGGAAAAGTCTTTCCAACCAGTGCTGCAAAACTTTGTCGTCCTACATGTCTCTGAACGAAATGATGGGCGGATTCCATTCAAGTTTTAGACGTAAGCGCATCTATTTTCCAGTTTCTACGTAATATTAGCTCTTTCTGTGCTACGAACCAGATTTATCGTATAGAAACATAAGATGCTTTTGTTCTGAAGAGGTTTTTACCGATAGAAATTATGCGTTGCTATGGAAATAAACGTACACCAACACAAGGTTTCTTTCAATGAAAATTAGCAGGGAAATTACCAAGAAATGTAGCATGCTCGTGTTCTACATGGAACAGAAAAGACTTTTGACTCCGGCGATAATAATAATTATAATAATATTGCTTGGAAAATGCTTGTCCGCCTAAATGATGTCGCAAAGTTTTATTTCCGTAAGACTAGTCCCAAAACAGTATACTATTAACACGATAATTGTTTACGTAATTAATCATAAAACATTGGACACTATTAGTTACTGGTGATGTAAAACACACCGTTAAAGTGTGTGTGTGTGCGTGTGGATGGAATAAAGCTTGTTTTGAAATTGACTAGTGCTAATGGGGCTAATTATAAACCGCATTGTACTATAACATGGGTCAAAGGGTTGGTATCATATGTAATTAATAATTAGAACACCTTTGTATGTGAATACCTGATTCAGCTTTTAATCTGTTGCCGTTTGTTTGTTGTGGGAATAATTTTTTTAATTACCTTAATTGTGACTATAAGCAATTAATGGTCATTGTTAGGCAGAACGAATATATGTGTATAAAGGCATGCATGTTGTATAATATTAGAGTAGTGTGTATCAAGTTTTGAATGCTATGCATTACAATAATAACTTGGTGATCGATTTTATTGTTAATTTTGTTGATGAATTAACAGAACCATAATTGAAACGAAAGTCCTCTGCCCCACATAAGAGTATGAATATAATAATTACATGGGTGAAAACTATAGAAATGTTATTGCTCAGAATTCCACAACTTACTTTTAAATAGTTGCTCACACTTGCCTGCTTCTTTTAGTCAGGGACATCAGAGTCATAGCAATAGCTTAAATATGCGGGTAGTATCTCCAGTGAAGGACCAGTTGGTTAATTTATTTAAGGAAATAATACATTTGTTCTGAGAATCATATAAAATCCATAATTACACTCTAGTCAAAATGCAGTTACTGGATATTATAAATCATGTGGTAGCTATAGTTACCATTTGAAGTGTTGATGTGGTACTGATTTCACACTCAGTTAGTGAGGCAGCAGACTGTCAGGTAAGAACCTGAAACGAGGGTGTTGGAACCGTTCCCTTCACCCCTAAGTTCGGAACTCTGTAGTGAAGGGGCATGTTACCATATAGCGGGTACTGTGAATATTTTACTAGGGCAGTAATCACCTCTGTTCTTCCTCTGACAGTAAAATTACTTGCATTCACGCTTCCTGGCATATCAAGCAGAATATGTGAACATAACAGAGATGAAGTATCAGGAAATTGGAGAATTCTGTACTAAGAGTCATGCTATTTTAGGTATACATTCCAATAAAGACTGTTCGTATTTTATATTTCCTTGGCACAATGTAATTTCCGTTGTTAAAAGTTCTGTGGTAACTGATTCAGAGTGGGTAACACTAATCTCATATATTTAACTATTTGTTTATTTAATGACGCTAGTAGCAATTCTGAGTATACAGCGTCGAATGATGAGATGAGTAATGAATTGGAAGGGATGTGGAAAGAAACATTGACAAGAGAATGTGAAATTTGACCAAGAGATCATCTTCTTTGCTGAACAGCATCCGGCGATGATGCCCGATTCTCTTAATTGTACGTCGCGATTAAAGAAAAAAATCCTGTATTAATGTATTTTATTATAATTTTCTTGCAGATTCGCAGTTGATAAGCACCTTTGAAATTATAGACTGGATACGTGACACTTAGAAAGTTTTCCTAATTGAGTGAGTGCAAAATCAATCTGCATGTTCTGTATTTGTTCTTTATGGATTACATATGATGAATAACACATTAGAATACAAGCATGATAGTCACCACCCACGAGTTTGTTTGTTGTTTCATGTCATTGGTGCTTCATAAGAAAGAGAGGAAATTTATTTGAGTAACATGTAAAACAGTAGATACGATATAGGCTTCCTTGCAACGCTTTGGGCTGATTCTCTTAAAACGCAATTTTCTATGTGACGTCGCTTGTTAAAACATAGAAAATAAAATTGAAGTAACAAATGGATTGATTTGACTTTGATACGGAGATATGTATTAAGGCCTTAGGTTAAATTACATATTGAGCATTTTTATGTATAGTCTGTAATAAAAAACATTGTCCTGACAAGGGAATATGCACATCTGTGTAATATAAAAAGTAATGAAAATGTTTATTACGGTATCACATCTCCGTAACCACAGGCTAGGGTCGTAATAACAGTGCCCATAAAGAGACATGACTGTTTGAGTTTATATAATGGAGAACTCGTTTGTTTTCCTATAGGCTGTTATTTCTCGTGATTTCTATTACAGTAAAAGTCAGAAATGACATAGACTGTTAACAGTTCTTGATATTTTAAATAATAATATGACATATGCGAGGTAGAGATTTCATTATCTAAACACTGATCACAGACCGTTACACTGCTTATTGTCATGAAAAGAACGTGATACAAAATATTATAAAACTTGCTGTGTCACCTCCAGATTTTCGCCATTTATACTAATGAATATTTACCCTCCAGGCTGTAGCACGTAACTATCACAATGTGATTAATTTTTATTTTATATTGTCCAGCATTTAACGTCGCTGTTCAGTGGTTGGCATTCGTGCTTTGCATTCGGGTTCTCCCCTCTTCGATTCTTGGCCTGAAAGCTGTTTTCCGTGAGTTTCTTCGGTCCCGCCAAGCAAATTCTTAGATAGAGCTTCAAAATACTCCACAACCTCTTCTTCTCACGTTTATCTCATTTAATCCATTTAAATTGTTTTCCTAATCGGCTTAGTATGTGCATTTCAAAGTTCAGAGTGTATGCTAAAGTGACCTATGAGACATACAAGCAAACTCCGACGTTGTAATTTGTCTGTTCCATTATTTTACGATTCCATATCAAATTTCGAGATCATATACCGCGAAATGATACGCAGGAGATTTTTTTTTTATTTGTGGGCCCAATAGTGCATAATGTATAACTTTCTATCTAACAAACGCCTGTCACTAGATTATTTCTTGAGCCAGATCAGTCAAGTCCATATTTTATTTATTTATTATTGACTGCAAATGGGTTTATACCCGGTGGCAGTTTCCTACAATAAGATACAAAACAATGAGACAGAACAGAACAATGAGATACATCAACACAATGAGACAGAACAAAACAATAAACAAAAGGACACAACAAAAACAATAAGACACAACAAACAATGAGATACATCAACACAGAGACAGAACAAAACAATAAAAAAGGACAACAAAAACAATAAGACACAACAAACAATGAGATACATCAACACAGAGACAGAACAAAACAATAAAAAAAAAGGACACAACAAACAATAAGACACAACAAACAATGAGATACATCAACACAGAGACAGAACAAAATAATAAAAAAAAGGACACAACAAAAACAATATGACACACCTTGACATATCTTGAAATTGTTTTTTTAAAAGTAAATTTTAATATTATACTGCATATTTACATTCATTTCAGGGATTCTGACTAAAGTTTTGTAAACGTTTCTTATTTATCCTCGCGTCTTATTATGCTCGGCCATCTCGCTCTGTTTGAATTAATAAGGCTTGTCCTTCAAATATAACAGCCTTTCATATAACACGTGCAACACACCTTATTTACTTCTCTCTTCTCGCTACTTTCCTATCTGGCTCTGTTGTTTTATAGAAATGTTTATTTAGATTGTTTTATCGCATATCCTGTTTGTTTATTTATTTACTTATTTGCGTTTATACGGGTAGTCTTGCTTCTGGAATGTACGTGTATATTCCATCAACTTTTTGCCTGGACCTGGAGGACACAGGAACTGATTTCTTCATCAACCTATATTAACTTACAAACGTTTGTGTTATTTTTCATGTTTACCACAATTTTTTTAAATGGTCCGATTACCATTATGAAACAAAAAAAATACCTTGTATTTCTTTTATTCGCCCAAAACCGTTGTCGAATTACCAGGGCCTTTCGCTTCTCAGAGTGGTCGTTTAGACTTAACCGTTGTCTATGTTTACGGATTTTACTCTAAGGAGCATGGTTCAAACACTGGAGAACCTACATTAATTGAAAACAATATTGGTTTAATTTGAAATTTGGATGTTGGAAGACCACTACGTCGCGTTATGACACATACAGGTTAGTTACCAGAAGCTCAGAAATGAGTACAGTGGTTTTAAATGGGGCCACGACCCATGTTAACACATTCATGTGTATCTGTCAATGTTATGGCACACTTTATCAACTTAACCAAGAGGTGATTGCAGAATCTACCTATAAATCAGTTACGAAAACATTTTTTTTCCTCCTTGCTAACATTAACTAACGACAGGTACACAGAATGAAAAGTGCAACCATTTTTCAAAAATGCAACAACAATATGCATACAAATCATGACTAGTTCGTAAGCTTAATAGAGGATATATACTCTGTTATAAAAAATAAGCATTTTTTTACTCTTTATTTTTTTTTAAATTGTCAGTTCTCATCGGAGTAAAGCTTTCGCATAATGAATAATGCCTGCAGTTTATTTCCATTTATTAACACTTCGCCCTGTTGCCAAAGGCTGCTGGTGGCTTCATGTAACATTGAGGATAAAATTTATGCAATTTCTATCATTATAATATTTTATATATTATGTGATTGTGACGTTATCGCACGGGACACCATTTTCGTATTTTACAAGAATACGCCTCCCAGAATAAAGATGAGAACTAAATAATAAAAAGTTTCATCTACCGTCATCAATATTTACCCCTCGGAAATGCAATAAAATTATAATGCAGTAGGGTATTTTTTTTTCTTAGGAACACTGAATGCAATTCTCTTAAAAATGACTGCTTTGCTGTGATCTTTCACCGTGTAGTGATATGAGAGCAAATATACATATCGTTAAAACTTAACAATTTTATTTAAAAAATAGTTTTTATTTTAAGGTAAGTAAATTTCTGACATTCACTGAATCGTCTGTACTTATTTCTAAATTCGAGCCTCATACTTCTGAATATAACTCAGGCAAGTTTTGGCTTGCAGGTTAGGTTAACGGGTGACACAGTTAATTTTTATAGTCCTTGATGAGTACTGGAGCTGCATAAGTGAACGTTACACCACCATCAGAGTTTTGAACCCAGGAGCATTTAAGGCTTATACATAGAGTCACAATAATTACAGCACTAACTATACAGATAGCTGGACTAAGCTAAAACATATATCCTGTAGTTTGGAAAGTTATCAGTGGTTCGTTTGCTGTACTTTAGAATGTATGTATACACAACTTTTGAACTCCATTCTTTTCCTGTGAAAGATGAATTATCCCTTTAAAGTCGACGTTCATCTATATAATATTAAATAATTCAGTCCGTACCGCAAAGAAAACACCACACTTCATCGTTACAAATATCAAATTGTAGACGCGGTTTAAGGAAATGTTAACCTGCTGTTCGGTGAGAATCATACGAAACATAGACAAAAATACGGACATATTTATTGTTGAAGTATGTGGGAGATATATTTACCACTAAGAATTAAAGTTTTTTTTTTTTGATTCACTGGAGACTGTAAGACTTCTCAATTACAATTCTTTATGTGAAAGATTAAACCTAAGATTCAGCCAATACTCCTACTTACCTTAGAATGGCCAGCTTTTCACCACATAATAGGCCAATGAAATTATATCATGACAGTGAAACAGGGTTTTTAAATCATTTATATAGTGGACGTGTGAACGTAATACGATAACTATTAACTTTATATCAAAACAGGGGTAATATATTCTAATTTAAATAGGCACCCGCTCTCAGTTTTGAAATGTTGTCAAAAGCAACGAAACCACGAGAAATAAACAAAATTGTCACAGGCAAAACTGAACTCAAATCTCTGGGTGTTATGCAGCGCGCTGGACAAAGCTGCCGTTAAAATCTTTGAAGTTTTGTGATACTAAACGTGGCCTGACTTGAATATAAAATAAACGTCATTGAATTGTGTACGTCGTGCAAAGCTTGCAGCTACTTTTTCTGTATCTCTGCAGAGTGGCAGATAGAATAAAAAAAAATTGAAAAGAGAAAAGATAATTTCAGCATACACCAAAAAATTATTGAAAATTGACTGCAAATTTCATAACCTGTATCACACGTGTTTTTGAAGTGCCTTCTGTACTCCTACCATATGTGTTTGATCTTTCTCCCAATTGCTAGAGAGTAATAACGCGCGTGTACGCTTCACCGTCAGGTAGTGTCATTAAACGGATACTGAATGTGGAAATTTTAATTGTCTGTACACGTATTGCTTCATCTGCACACATCAGAGACAAAAAATATATTGGTTATCGTTAGCATCCGGGTCCTTGAGCTATTGAGCAGATCAACCACAGTATTGCGATTATCGGGCTATCCGTGTCAATTTCAGAACAGGGACTACTCTTGTCGGCCAATCAGCTCCACTTTGCATAGATCATCTCTCCCGTTCAGCTGCCTCTAACTTAAAACATAGCATCTGTTTAATCTCTGTAAGGAATTGTGTGTTAATATGTCTGAGACGTACTGAAGGGACAGATTGACTCGATGGAAACGGATTCGACCAGTTTGCAAGAAAACAATTTTCCCGCCTTTTATGGAACCCAGAGTTCTCCATCGTGTTTGCATGATCCTGCCACTGACCCCCATTCTTTGTCCATTCAGTACAGTCAGCACCATCAGTCTGTTACTTTATAACAATTTAATGTTGTCTTAAAATCTATGTCTAGGTCGCCAAATATTTTTTTAATTCACGTTCTCTCATTAAAATATATTATTAATTTCTCATCTCCACACTTTGAGTTCATCATTCTTATATTATTTGGTGGTGACGATTCCACATTACAGAGTCTTCATCAGACTATTGTTACGAACACACTTGTCAAGCCTAAATATTCTCCTCAACACCCTATTCTCAATGACCCCATCTGTGTTCATTTTGTAATGTTATAGACTAAGTTTCACACCCGTACAAAACAAATCAAAAACATGTATAGGCGTAAAATGTACTCAAGAGCACAAACCCTGTTTTAAACGTCGTTTACAAATGGTAGGAATTACTGTAGCTGACATCTGCGTACATGCCTTTTTAAAGCTTTTGTAATGTACAATATTATATTTTTACGCTTGTAATAGTTAAATAAAAACCCTTTATATGATCTCACCACTTTTCTGAGAATTGTCATGTATGCACAATTGTGGTATGGACACTGAAATATTGGTGAGGTGTGTGTGTGCACTACCATGGGCCACTCGACCAAACATTCCGCGTGAGTAAAGTAGTGGGCTTTATATTACCTGCATCATGTGAATGGGACGTCATTGTAATAGGCAGGGCTTTATTCCGGCCAAAGTGAAATTACCAGCCACTGCTATGTTACGACGAGAACTAAAACCGGCTAAATTATGACTCCGTTAGCGACTGGACAAATGTGATTATTGTTGTTTTCTCTAAAACCATGCACAGAGACCACTGTTCGGAATAGTAACACTCTCTCTCTATTCAGCCAAAACTTGTTTTGGGATAAGTTCTGCAATATTTTCGTTCCTAAATAAGACTCAGAAAGAAATCAACTTCCCTCCTTCTTCTGCACGTTTGGTGCACAAGAAGGAGAGTCCGAACGTGTTCTCTCTGCATTTTTGTGTTCTGATGCACTTAAATGTGCCTCGTTTTCATTCAACTGTTGTGCTCATTTCATATATTTTATACAGAAACTTTGACTCAGTTTTTACTGTAGTATCATATAAAAGCATAATAGCTGCTTTAGCTTTATAAGGTATTAATTTAATAAGCACTATAAATCGGTATATGAAATTCTGTACCATAAATGCATTTAAAATCCCTATATAAAACTTCTACTAATAAATGAATAGAACAAAGTCATAACTCGTATTTAATTTCCGAAATTACTGAACAGATTTACATTAAATTGAGTATTTTTTTTGTAAACACCTGGAGTTGTCAGAAAAATAAATTTAGATTCGTAACAGTGTACAATGAAACTAAAATCGAAGTTATAAATTATTTCAACAGTGTTTTTCGTAAAAGTTTTAGACATGATATCAGTACAGATATTATTAAGACGTACACATTTTATTTGAAATATTCTTCTACTTTGAGGCGCGGTAAATTTAAGACATTCGATTGGCAGGACTGAACAAACTTTGGAAAATATGGCAACAGTCTGTACTTGTTTAGAGATTCGAGTCCCATATTTCCGAATATGAGTCAAATTAACCTTGCAGTATGTTGATGGGCGGTAGAGTAAATTTTCGTAGTTCATAATGGGTGTTGGAACTATGTAAGAGAAAATATTGCCACCACCAGGTTTCTGAACCCAGAGCTTATGCACTGAGTCACAATATTTAGGGCATTAACCACGTAGATTATCTAACTAAGCTAAAGCTGGCGTTATATAATTCCTGAAGCTTCTATCTAAGATAAATATATAATCGCCTTCCGAACTCTCATTATCTGATACAAAATATATGTTCAGCATTTTAAGGTTTACGACACTTCTACCAGGTCCAAATTACGTTTTCTTGAATTTTGAAATTGTCGTACTGTGTCCTGCATTGAAGTAAGTCGTGCTCTTAGAAAAGAAATGTTACGGTCATACTTTGGCTGACAAGGTAGCAGGTTATTTAATGACGCTTGTCCATCTACACTTGTATATCTTCCATTCTTTTGCTATTAGAATCTGAATTTATTCATAAATACGAAGTAATACGGGTTTGTAACATATGGTGTATTTCGAGAAGATGGATAAATACTCGTACGTTTCTCATAATGAACAATTAAATTATTTCAATACAGGCCGAAGTATGTTTATTTCAAATAAACTCCTGTTGAAAAGCAAGCAATTTCGGCAGTTATTTATGAAATAATTATTGTTATTTTAAGATTTTGCGTCATGAGATGGACAAACACATGCAGAAATGTCTCTTCTGATTTAGTGCATTAATGTCTACACGACTGCGTTAGTGGGCTGGAATACTGGATCCATTTCAATAGGTTTTTCAGCTTGTGAGATTTTAAAATTAAATAAATGTATACATGAACACTTGGAGCTTGTTATTATATTAGATAATATTAAAATGTTGAACACATATGTTATTTTAATTTTTAAGAATATAAATATTTTCTGAACAATAATATTTATATCTAAAAGGACGCGATTTTTATGTGATTTTGTTATCCCCAGATTATTTGTAATTGCACAGAGATTCTTGTCTGTGATATCATTTCGCGATTTGGATCACGAACCGATTCTGTCCACTAGTAAACACTGTGTATCAGAGTGAGTCAGTTAATACTTCAATCATGAAGTAAATCCATCGGTTTGTTAACGATCAGGGCCTGTACAATTATTTCTCTCGGGGACTGTTCACTGTTTTACTCGTAGAGTCATGTTACAGTTCTATGGAAATTTTCTCTACATAGCAACAAATTACAATAGCGTTATTATATCCACTCGTTCAGAACACTTGATTGCTTTACTCCATGATCACGTACCACTGATTAAGTAATCGAGATTCAAATCCTGCCCTAAGATTGAAGTGTTTTTATGATTTGGAATTAATTTTCCGCTAGTCTTTTTTTTTACACAGAAATATATGTTTTTCGTACTATAATAATGTAGTCTTTGAAAGTAATATGAGCTTGGTAGGATGTTTGAATTGTTTAAAAAAAGACATTTTTCACCTAACAGCTCCCTCTTTTAAGCGTTGAAGAAATGTCTGTCTGTCATCATACTAGGTTTGATGATTTCCGTCTCTTGTAAATGCATTTTGTATCTGGCTTCAGTTCATATAATAATGACGTAGACCTACCCCGATTGGCGATTACCCGAAAACAAAAACAATAGAAATTCGAGTGTATGAAGACAGACAATATGTTGCACCATCGTCAAAATCCTTTAAAATTCGAAGAATGCTTGCCACTAATTACCGTTCGACTCTCACTCGGCCTACCCTCTTGTGCCTTTCTTCATAAATATTACCCTCGAATAAATAAGTCTGTATGTCTGATTACGAAAAGTGTGCGCGTAGCGTCGTATACAAAATAAAACAGACAACTTGTGCCACTGGCTCTCACAAATTACAAGTGTCGTCATTAGACACAACATGTAATCAGGACCTTTCACGTTCATAATCCGCTTCTTAAGGGCTGAGAGTATGAAAAGCGACCCTCATCTGCCACCCTACACGTCTGTACGGATCCGTCAGTGTATATAATGACAATCATTATGATAATAATACCATTGGCGATGACTCATCTCATTACAGACTTGATCTACTTTGTTATTAAGTTGGTATCTGTACATAGTTATTATAACTAGAGAATCTGAAGGCTCGTAAGCAGAGGGAGTGACGCAGTTGGTTGATGGGATATTTGGCTGGACTGTGTAAGAGCTTTCATTGCTTGCTGGCAGGCTACCAGTGTGCCTGCAGTGCTTAATGAATATTACCAGCCATAAAACGACTCTCCGCTGCATTTCAGCTATATCAGCTTTGCTTGTAACATACAAGCAGGCTTCAGTACATTGCCACCATAGTAAAAGTTAACAAAAACCTCGGTTAATGTGACCATGAGATGCTTGTGGATTTCGATTGCATGGTATGACTACAGTAGTTTGTACAGACCCATAATTTCCACGCGTGGTCCGTGAATGTTATTGGTATTACCCATTGGTTTCCATTCTCTTCTGCTTGGGGAGGATGGTGGAATTTATTCTGTGAGATGCTGTAGTTTTATTAAATTAATGCTTTATTTTGAGATGATGTATCATGTGCACGGTTTATAATTGATCCATTCTTCTATTGCAACCTTTTTCGCTGGCGTACCACTAATTCTAATTTAAAACGTTAAATGTACCACCAACCGATTGTGTTCAGGGAAAACTGTTATTTGTGTGAATATTAACTTTGATTTTGGTCCGGAGATAGGGATTAGCTCTATCTAGTGGGCCCAAATGTGTAGGAACCTGAAGACGGAGATAGAGTCCCATCTCCGAAACGTCGTTTTTTACGTTTTATATTTACTAGACGATGGATAATATCCAAGTAAATTTTTATTCATTTGATTTTCTTAGTTAGTTCGCGTACTACTCAACATTGGCTCGCGTACCACCAGTGGTGCGCGTACCAAAGTTTGAGAAACACTGTTATATTGTGTAATGGCACTGTTTCAACTGCTTAGATTATATAACGTGGTGGTAAGATGATCACGAATGTTGAACAGGCACGAATTTGGAAGAATACGAACCACTTGACTGGATTATTTTCGGGGTTTTTTCTTTTATTTCGAGTTCTACATTTCGAAACCCTGCCATTTTGTTCAGCACATTGACAGACTGATTGATTTATATACTTAATACTACTACCATAATTAATGAGGAACATTAGCTGAGCGGAGCGTGTTGTAAGCATGTTGGAAATCGTCCACTTTCCCTTGGGTAAAGCTGACAGGGCGTGAAGCCAACCACTCACCTGAATCTAATGGTAAGGTCAAGAATGAGTGGAGCTATACATCCATTTCCCCATACATCTTTAAGGCTTGATGCGTAATAAGTACAAGTCACAACTTTCCTTATACATTTGCCTTCTCTAAATATAATTATTCGGCTTGAGAACAAATGCAGTAATATCAGTTGTCCTCTTGAAAATTCTCACACGATTAAGCCTATATTATATATACTTTAAACATGAGGGTTTATCTAATGCAAGTAATGCGGCACAACCATGATTGGTTAAAGATTAACTTGGTACTCTGCGAGTAACCTGGTTATAATCGATCAGCGTCAGCGAAATCTCGTCGAGAGATAACGCTGATCAAGTGCTTATAGCGTAATGCTCCAGACTTGTATTCTAATGGTAACGAGTTCGAGTCTCGGTTAGCGAATATCTGAAGTTTTTCAACGTTTTTATTGATTTACACAACAACAAATGCGAGACAGTAAGCCTACAGTAACTTCAGACAGGTTACTACAGCCTCCTTCCAAACCCCTACCTTTTCATAATTCATCACCATGTTATGTCGCCTGAGTGGTCAGCTTTACTGCTTCGCATTTGGGATTTGTCGGAGGTCTGGTATAATTGCTGAGAATTTATCTTGTTCCCCCTTCCCCTCCGCGAAAAATTACGGGATAGTGGCTTAAAATAGGCCACGATCACTTCCTTCTGCATCCTTCAAACATTCGTTTATGGGGTTATATAAGACAGTGCAGGTCATACGTGTTGAGAAGCTGAGTTGATTCGGTTATCTGCTCTGAGTTCAGCGTTAGAACGTATTTGTTATAAAATAATAACTTTCTAGCTAGAATAGATAAAAATCTAGATCATTGATTATGCGTAATCGAAAGGATCACAAGTGTATTGCACAGCAGGTAAGGTTGAGAATTTGTTGATCAGCTGAGATACTGTCAGTTTCTGAATGAGGACTTTGCTCCGTGGAGCAAAGTAGTAAATGATGAATGCGTCTTCTGATTGGTGATAACGCTGTCGATGCTTGTAGGAATGTGTATCGCGGTGTTCTGGAATGCGGAACACTGCAGCCGTCCCAGGACCTGCAGCTAACAGAAAAACATATCTGAAACACATTAAGAATACCGGATTAGAGTGATCACATCTCAGTAGTAACTAAATGCATTGCGAACTTTAACAACTAGTAACGTATTTTGAATTTATGGAGTTTATATGATTCTGATAATCCACGATCTTTGTAATGGTGAGTCTTGTGTTTTCTTTGAGGTACGAGCTGAATTGTTAAATATCATTCAGACGAGCTTAGACTTTAAAGGGATAAATGAAGTATCTTGAGGAGCAGTCAGTTTTTAAGTGGTTTTTTTACTGGTCAAAAATATTAATTTAGCCGTGATAATTATAATATTGCTGCAAGAATTTTGCTAGTTTAGATTTTGTTTCTTTGTTCATTTTTGGTTTGTACGTTACCGTTTGAAGTATTTAGTGCGAAATAAAATGAGCGGATGATTATTTACAATATAGAATGAACAAATTTCTGGTATATTGAAATGAAACATGTTATATTCACCTACATTATACATTTACAATTATAATTTTGCAAGATGACGGATGAAATACTTTGTCAGAAATTCTCTTGTGCTGTTTAATGAAAATAAATAAATCGTAATTGACTTGCTTATTAAAGCTATAGTCCAATGAAAGCAGAGACGAATTATGGTCAGAAAGTCAGGTTTTTGCGTAAATACTCCCATTTACAAACAATAGAATATTGGTTTCATGCATCGCAACACAGAATTTTAAATTACGCAATATAAAGTGATAACTTTTCTCTCTATTTTTGTATCACAAATAGCCTGTAATTTCACAAATATGGAACCAAATCCTTTAAAGTTTAATCATTCGCTTGTAAATTCTCATACCCACATACTCACTTGGTTAAGTTTGAGCCTTTAAACATTTTAGGTGCATGGTTGTTAGCCTCAAAGTACAACCACCCCATCCTGATTTGTATTAACTGTAAATCGACTGTTTTAATAAAGAATGTTGATCAATATTTTCCTTTATTCATTAACAAAATAGTGTTAATTAACATTTTTGACATGTTGATTAACAAAGTCAAAATGTTTTGTCAATAATACTTTTTCATTATTTTCTGTATGTTTAACAACATTTACACGTGAATAATTGCAATCCAGAGTAAGCGCGTTCTATTATTATCAGCTGTCAGCCGTCTGAAGCTATTTATCGAAGTTCGTGCTTTTTTATGTTTTCTCTCGTGCGCTTCTTTATTTTCGTAGGAAATATACTGAGCTAACCTGTCTAATTTAAAAATCCCAAACACCTATCCGGCTAGTCAGAACAACGATTAAGAAGAAAAGTTATTATAATGAAAAAAAAATCCAAAGGAAAACGCCCAAAGAGAATTTAAGATATTTAGTCAGTTACGAATAACTTAACGCTTAGAAGAATACATTCCTGCGACAAATTTAAAAGAAAAAATCCGATCCACGGTTCTCGATATATTGCAAAGCGAACAGTTTTTCGCTTCCGAAGGCGTCAGGAGCAGAATGTATTGCGATTTAACAATGCCTGCATATCCTAAAAATAAATAACTGGATGACTATAAGACACTACAAGAAAACTGGTTTTGTGTTTCGTTTGTTGCTACGAGGGAAATAAACACAGAGCCCAAATCAGATGATTGATGATAGTGAGTGCGATTTTTCATTGTTATGTAATATTGCATAATTATACGTTAATATGAAATACGCTAACAGGAGAATGTGATTGTTGCTAGAGAAACACAGTATGGAAAGGGACGCGTGTTTATGTAAGTAGTGTTATTGTCAGACTAAGGAAATGACAGCATTCCTACACCTCTTGAGGAAATTTCAAATTCTGCAGCTCGTGTTATAAGCCCGTGAAACTTTGTCTGACACTTGGGGGGGGGGGGGGGGGGGGGGGAAGGAGAAGTGAAAGTATTATGATGCTGGAAAATAAGGCTGAGATCAGAAATTTGGACCCAAGAGACATGCACTAACAAAGGATATGTAGAAAAGTGCATAATAAAAAGTTTTATAGTTTGTGCCCTTCAAGCAGTATAGGCAACCTTACAGTGATTAAATGGAAAGTTTTACACTCTGGGGAAGTTTTGCGTAAGCGGTTGATATCAAATCGAATTTTAAGTAAATACACTGTGTAGACTTGAAGTTAGACACGTAATTTAACGCTTAGATTTTGTGGTGACAGTGATGAATTTTTGAGCTCTGTGGCTAACGTAAGTCTTCTGTGGAGGGGGGGGGGGGTTCTTTTATAAACAGGTGTGAATAACACTATTTAAATTGTAACTTTTACGGATTGTATGCGGTGTAAAATTTTAATAACAATCTGAATTTATATTTGAATCTTACACCTACCTTTGAACCTGGGAGCTGCAAAATTATAAGAAATTGGATTTACAGTTTCTTCCTTAAAAACTTATCTTGGCTTGTTGTCATGATCGGTGGCAGATTTTCGTCTAAGCTGCAGGCTGTTATCTGCAAATTGATTAATTCGCACACGATAAGCATTGAGATTTGTGGTGAACAAGTCTATAATTACAGTGCACGTTTATAACTTTTATTTTGCGATGTATTGCACTGTGATTGCTAATGTCTGTTCACTGTCACCAGGTATAACACTCACTAGATATCTCTAGCATTGCTACGTAATTTTAACTAATGGCTCTGAACATTATTTAGTACCTTAGTCACAGATACCTTCTCGAAGGTATCACCACCTTGTCGAAGGCAATCTGCCGGGTGAGGAGGCTTGCGTGCTCAAATGACCCTTAGGGCTATGCCGGCCTGAGCTTCGGCTCATGGTAGGGTCACCCAAGCCGGACAGGTCTAAGGAGATGCGCTAGACTAAGAGTGATACCCTGGTCCTCCAGGTTGGGGGTTGGGTGTAGGGCTAACAACCTTTCACCTTTAAAAAAAAAATATGTGTTACGAAAAAATCAACCAAGCCTCGGATCAGGACGGACTCTTTGGCACGACCACGGCAATTGAAAAAGGACATGAGATTTGGTACCTGGAACATTAGGAGCCTCTATAGGGCTGGGGCACTGAAATCAGTGTGTAGGGAATTAGGGAATTATAAGTTAGACTTAGTGGCAGTGCAGGAAGTGCGATGGGAGGGGGAGGGCACGATCCCAGTGGACAATTTTACATTTTTCTATGGAAAGGGGAATGACAATCATCAGCTAGGGACGGGTTTTTTTGTTCATAGCAGAATTAGGGCAGCAGTTAAGAGAGTAGAATTTGTTAGTGACAGGTTGTCTTACGTAATTTTGGAAGGACGTTGGTGCGACATCATTGTCCTTAATGTTCATGCCCCAACTGAAGACAAAAGCGATGATATCAAGGATAGCTTTTATGAAGAATTGGAATCAGTATTTGATACATTTGGCAAGTATCACATGAAAATTCTGCTAGGAGATTTCAATGCAAAAATTGGGAGGGAGGATGTCTTCAAACCCACAATAGGCAGCGAGAGTCTCCATGCACTTAGTAATGATAATGGCGTCAGAGCAGTGACCTTCGCTACGTCAAAAGATTTAATTGTAAAAAGTACAAAATTTCCACACCGTGATGTTCATAAATACACTTGGACTTCCCCAGATGGCAGAACACACAATCAAATAGATCATGTTTTAGTAGATAAGAGAAGGCAGACAAATGTAATTGATGTGAGATCATTCAGAGGAGCAGATTGCGACACTGATCATTATCTGGTGGTAGCAAAAGTGAGGGAGCGGCTTTCAGTAAGTAGACGAACTAAACAAAATTTTGACACAGAAAGATTTGATTTGAAAAAATTAAGTGAGGGAGAGGCAAAGGAACAATATCAAGTTGAAATTTCGAATAGGTTTCAAATTTTAGAGACAAATGAGGATAATGAAAGTGTGGACATCAACAGGGAGTGGGAAAATGTCAGAAACTGCATCAAAATTTCAGCAAAAGAGAAACTAGGATACTACAGGAGAAAGCAAAATAAACCGTGGTTTGATGAAGAATGTTCAAAATTAATAGATCGAAGGAAGCAAACAAAATTTCAATGGTTGCAGAACCCAAACAAAACAAATGCGGATAATCTATGTAACGTGAGACGTGAGGCTAGTAGAACCTTTAGGACTAAGAAAAGGGAATACCTGAAGGGCAAAATTGCTGAACTTGAGACAAATAATAAGGAAAAAAACATCAGAGACCTGTACAGAGGCATTAATAACTTTAAGAAAGGATATCAACCCCAGACTAATTTGGTAAAGGATGATAGTGGCAATTTGCTTGCAGATCCAATAAAAATTGTGAATAGGTGGAAAAATTTCTTTAGCGAGCTCTTAAATGTTCATAATACTGGTGATATTAGACAGATTAAAATGCATACAGCTGAACTGTTGGTGCCAGAACCTAGCTTAGATGAAGTGGAACTAGCCATTGGGAAGTTGAAAAGTTATAAATCTCCAGGAATTGATCAGATTCCGGCCGAATTAATTAAAGCAGGTGGCAAAGGGTTGCATATGAGGATCCATAAGCTTATTCAGTTAATTTGGGATAAGGAAGAGATGCCACATCAATGGAAGGAATCCATAATTATTCCTATTTATAAGAAGGGGGACAAGACTGAGTGTGGTAATTACCGAGGAATATCGCTGCTATCAACCTCATACAAAATTCTATCCAACATTCTTTTGGCAAGATTAACCCCATATGCGAATGAAACTATTGGGGATCATCAGTGTGGGTTCAGACGAAACAGATCAACGATTGATCAGATCTTTTGCATTCGTCAGATACTAGAGAAAAAATGGGAGTTCGGTGGGACTGTACATCAGTTATTTATAGATTTCAAAAAAGCCTATGACTCTGTGAAGAGAGAAGTGCTATATAATATTCTTATTGAATTTGGTATACCAAAGAAGCTAGTGGGTCTAATAAAAATGTGCTTAAATGAAACCTGCAGCAAAATTCGAGTAGGTAAATATGTATCTGAGACATTCCTCATCAAGAACGGTCTAAAACAAGGAGATGCTTTGTCTCCCTTGCTCTTTAACTTTGCGCTAGAATACGCCATCAGGAAGGTCCAAGGTAGGCAGGAGGGTTTGCAATTGAACGGGACACATCAGCTATTGGCATATGCTGATGATGTTAATTTATTGGGGGACGATATAAATACAATAAAGAGGAACGCAGAAGTTTTACTAGAGGCTGGTAGACAAGTGGGGCTGGAAGTAAATTCAGAAAAAACTAAGTACATGTTAGTATCTCGTCATCAGAAGACAGGCGGGCAAAATTATCTTAGGGTAGCTAATAAATCCTTTGAAAGGGTTACAAAGTTCAAATATTTGGGAACAACAATAACAAATCAAAATGATACTTGTGAGGAAGTTAGGAGGAGACTAAATTCCGGAAATGCTTGCTACTTCTCAGTCCAAAATATTTTGTCTTCCCGTCTGATTTCTAAGAACCTGAAAATTAAAGTATACAAAACAATAATATTGCCTGTTGTTTTGTATGGGTGCGAAACATGGTCTCTCACTCAGAGGGAGGAACACAGATTGCAGGTGTTTGAGAATCGGGTGTTGAGGAGGATATTTGGGCCTAAGAGGGAAGACGATGGGGCGTGGAGAAAACTGCACAATGACGAGCTTAAAAATCTGTACTGCTCCCCCAGTATTGTGAGGGTGATTAAGTCGAGAAGAGTGAGATGGGCGGGACATGTAGCGCGCATGGATGGGACAAGAGGTGTGCACCGGGTACTGGTTGGGAAACCTGAAGGGAAGAGACCGCTGGGGAGACCTAGACGTAGATGGGAGGATAATCTCAGGCGGGATCTATGGGAGATAGGAGTTGAAGGAAACTGGATTTTGTTGGCCCAGGACAGGGTCCGGTGGAGGGCTTTGGTTAATTCGGTGATGAACCTTCGGGTTCGGTAAGCCATCTAGTTAGTTAGTTAGTTAGTCACAGATAATTAAAAAATACGTCATTTTTAGTGCAAACTGACTCATTGAACGAATAGTGAAAGAGGTTTTTCTTAGGCAGTGAGTCATCTCTCATTCCTCGAATTTATTATTTACCACGAATTATCTTGATACACATCCAACAAGTTCGAAACAATTGTCTGAATAAGCGAAAATCAGTAAAAAAGATTATACGATTTATTTTTCGTTAGAAGTTATTAGGGTAAATCGTTGGATAGAAGTTTCCGAGCTCCAATACAATACCACTGCCAGTTGTACTCTGATGTTTTCAGAAATGATACTAGAGTAAAGAATAATAACTGGACATTACGAATCTAATTATAATTCCCAGTCATGCGCAAACGTGACGGTTTAATGTGTTGGTGAGGGTGGGCTTTGAAAGAGGGATGGGTGGCGAAAGTTGTCAAGAGGTAAGGGGGGGTGCAGAACGGGAACAGGGTACGGCGGGGAGGGTACTGTAAGGGATTCATCAAAGTAATAAAGGCGAAATGCTGCTGTGTTGGGAAAATGGGATGAGATGGATGGAGCGGGCATTGGAAAGAAAGAGAAGGATATACATTAAGGAGTGGGGGTAAATGGTTTAACGTTGTTCTCATAGATGGCTCTGCCGGAGACATGTTGTGTCCGCCTCCCGCATAGTTGTGTACGAGGAGAAACGCGTGGAGACGTCTCTTCAGTGTGGTCCAGGTAGAGCTCTGCAGGGGACGTACGAAGCCGCGTGTGGCGGTGTTTACAGCCTGTTCTTGGCTACGATTACTTCAGTATAATCAATGATAGCCGTTGCCGCAAGTGGACGACTTCGTTCTCCTCTGAAGATTATCGACATTCATCCTAAAATGAGTTAAGACCGAAAACAAAGAAATGCTTGTTGACTAAGTGCGCCTGAGATATTAACATTACGTAGAAGAAAGAGTCTTATGTGTTTGTAATTACATTCGATCTGCGTAGCAGATAATGTGAAGTAATAATACTCGTTTCACGCTATTATTAACTGTTACATAAGATGTTGTGAATTTGTGCACGTGAACATTGTGACAGAGGCAAACCACGAATGACAGCTGTTGTGTTGAATCTAAACGGACGTGCGAGAATCAGAATGTGAAATATGTTTTGAAAAATAACTGGTTTTTGAAGCACTTTTATATGTCAATTGTTGTCTTTTCTGTAATTTGAGGTGTGTCAAGTCCAGCATTTCTTTCGTATGTCCATTGTGTTTTGCAATGATCTCTCAGTTGTACGTTGTTAACACATATTCGCCGTACAGGAACAAACAGTTGATGACGTTTTAATCGCTTAAAAGAAATAGAGTTGATACTGTAAGATATTTTAATGTGAATCTGCGGAATTAAAGAAATAAGAACTGTGCTTGAAACATGAACAGGTTTCGTGGATGTAGTAAAATAACGTATATTATTGTAGTGAAAGCTTGAAATTGACAACATTATACGAAAGAAATTGGTATTCTCGTGGTTCAAACGTGATGAAGGGCAAAGAACACGAAATGTTAATAGTACTAACTGTGTAAATTTACGTGAAAATGTGGACATATTGAGCGAGTAACGACGTCAGTCACTGTGGTTAAAGAGTGTTCTGAAACATTTACACGAAGGCAGCAAGTTCTGTGTTAATTCGCATAAAACAAGTTGGAGAGAGGAAACGTGCTTCGTGTGTTGTTTGATATTGGGAAAGTTTTATTGTCTCTGTGACAGGATAGTTTTTTTTTGTCGTATTTAGTTCATCTAATTAACTTTTTACGTGGGCACGGGCGAAGAGACAGACTGAAGAGAAGGTGGAGAGACGGGGAAGATAAATCTTGCGCCACAGGGACGAAACTTCGTTGCCACCACGTCGGGTAAGTGTGGGAAATTCAAACGTACCCTCCTCCCCCGTTTTAATTATCTCCTTACTATCGTACAGCTTCATTCATTTTGTACTAGAGGTTGCCTGTCTGGCCTGTAGTGACGTGCAATCGCAGATGCAGTAGCAAGGAAATTTATCCTGGTCTGAAAACTAACACCCCTCCCCTGATGATAGTATTAACCATTTGAAGCCCAGTGGTAACTATGTGTCACACCTGCTTTATATAAAAAAAACAATTCATTTTGTGTTCGCGGGTTTCGTGTAATGCTCAATATAAACAGCGATTATTTCATCAACAATTCTTAAATAATTTTTAAGCGATATTCGACTTTAAAGGGTTAAAGAAGTCGTAAATTTAGGTTGTTTCTTAAAATGTTTAAAATATCAAACGCAAGACTGTGACTTCCTATTGACACAAAATTAACACCATCTCTCCTTCTCCTACCAAATGCGCAGAAAATGTTCTTGATTTGTTGCAAGCTTTTTTTGACTTATTTCTATATATTTACGTTGAAAAAAATCACCCAGGTTCTTACTGTATAGCTTTTGTTTTCAATTGTCCGTCGCGAAAACGGGGGTTTCTAATAAACTGTCAGATATTTAGGAGTGGAGATTTCATATTAACCGTGTTTAGTTCGGCTAACACGTTACAAAATGATATCTCGCTATTTTAATTTCGCAACCTTTGCTTTACGCGTGTTCCGTGTTGTGTAACTTGTGGTTGCACATCACAGAAGATGATTTACGACGTGTATATTCAGTTACCAAAGTTTTCAAAGCCTCTCCTTCTGGATTTAGCTGTGGTCGGAACTGTAAGAGTCTGGATGTCTTATTAAAGTCCTTGAAAGCAGTTCTTGAAAACAGACCTACTTATTCACTCTTCTCCGCTGCCAGTGTTCGTATTACAAGCTCGTCACTCCTATTATATAAAATTTAAACAAATCATAAAATCATGAATATACTTCTTGTGCATCGAAACGTTAAATGTTGATGGGGCCCCGTCATTTGGGACGGGCAGCACGTGGTTGTCGGGAAATTTGATCTAATAAAGGACGTCTTTCCTTTGATCTAAATAAGAATATAAACCAGCCTGAGGCACACGTAAATGTTTATTTGTCACGTGTGTCAAGCCTGTTTAAAAAAGTAGGAACAACTCGCATTGTACGCTGATGGTGTTACATTCATCCCTCACATTTGTTCCTTTCTGTGTTCTTATAAAATATGGTAATTGCAAAAAGAATTTTTAAAATAAATTCCTGCGAGTTGTACGAAGGGTTGGGGGCATCGTACATAATCCCATCCATTTAGAAGATATTTTGAATTTGTTTCCAGATTTCGAGGATCCCATGTTGTCAGTGATTTGTGTATAGAGAATACAAGTGGCACGAATGTGTGGTATGTAGTTGTACTCTGTAAACACTTCTGGTTACGAGTTCTTTATTGGTCACATTTATTACCCTCTGCAGAAATATGCTGTTTTTTATGATCATGACGCCTATCACAGTAGCATAAAAGGTGAGGTAAGAACATAGTTGCATCTAATATTAATGCTTTGTCATTATCTACAACAAATGTTATAGTATATATTCTCGTGTGCCTGAATCATGTTTTATGTCTTACCGTAGTCACTAGATCCAGTCTTTATGCACTGACTATTTTAACAAAAAATAATAGTCTTAAAAATTAATAGTCATTTTGAGATGTAAATTTGCTTTTTAGATTCGTAAAGTTGTGAACAAGTCGTGTAAACGTTAGCGATTTAGGGTTTAACCCGCTGAAGGAGACATCCGCTGTTTTGTAAAATGTTGGTTATTTGTCGAATATGAATAAGTTCATCGAATGAAGATGCAGTTCTCATTGCCTGATTAATTTTGTGTTTCCTTCTAATAGGCCAAAATGAAGGCTCTTATTATTATTATTATTATTATTATTTAGTGTTCTGTCTGACGACAGGTCCGTATGAACAGGATCCTTCCATCCTTTTCTCGGACTGGGACCTGTTCATATACGTTCTTGGCAGATGATCCAGAAGTGGTTTGCCATTGCCTTCTTCTGTGTGTGAATGGAGTAATTGTTGGGATGCCACGGAGAAACCGGGGAAGCCACCGGAGGAAAACTCCGTGTTGCCTAGACCACGGCCTTGCCCAACACAAGTTATAAATTCGGGCACCGCCGGGAATCGAACCCGAGACCCCAGGATTACAAGGCCAGCGTTCTAACCACTATTTCATGCAGTATTTTTTAGGTACTTATTGTAACAAGAAAAAAATCTCCGAGGGCTATGTTGAGTGTATTTAGGTATAACATTTTTCAAAACTATATGATGATCATATTCAAAACTCAAATAAACTATATTAAATTCCTAAGTATTTAACATGTGTTGAAACTGGACTGTAAATAGTCTATAGCCTCAGGCAACTTTGTATTGTGGAGATTATGTTTCTGGGTAACGTTGTCAGGTAGGCGTGGGTTTTACACACCAACGTTTCACAACTCCTTAGCGCGTTACTGTTCGACTTGAAGTAAGATTGTAATTTACTGCAAACCGCTGCTGTAGAGTCTGTGCTATGGTAACGTCGCCCTTAAGACAGATCCACGTCAAACTATGTGTGGTTTGGGGAGTACAGTACGGCACAGAAGCACGATTCTTTCTCTGAATACGTAGGATTCCGCCTGCTAATTATGCAGCCCGTACTCCTCACTCATCTATCACCGCCTAGCCTACTAGCCAGAGCAATGTCAGAACTTTGCTGCTATGTTAGAACTTCACCTTCGCCGTCATTTTTTCCGAGTATTTCTGTCATAAGGCAAGCTTGGTTTGAACTGTAGATCCTTTGCTAATTAATCCCAGCGCATTCCTGTCCAAAAGCATCGTCAGTAAATACGTATAGGATACGTGGAGATACATCTCCACGCATTCTAGACCTCGGCATAAATGGAAACCGTTTTACCCCAGGGAAACAGCGCCTGATAAGACCTAGTGGGCACCCGGGTTGCTTTGAACGTGATGGTATGAAAGTAATCTTGCCCCTGTTGGGAATCGAACCGCTGTCGTAACTGCTATGGAAGCTATTTCTTTAAGATTAGTTGTCCGTGGTTTTAAAATCATGCTTCCACCTGTGGCTGTGTCTTCCACGTGGTATTTTTTTTTTTTTTTTTTTTTTTTTGCAATTGGAGGCTGTGTGGGGCCCCGAGATCTTTCTGATAAATACTAATAATAATAACAAAATAATGTTAATTGATGTGTGATAATATAATTTTTTCCCTGTAAATACCTGAAACGGCTTGATACATTTGTTTGATGCAGACCTAATTTGGTTTTGTTGTATTATATTAACAGAAATTTGAAGCAATTTCAACTTGGGTAGAGTTGGTAATTAAAGTAAAATATATACTGAAGTTAAAGGCTCTAATGAGGCAGTTTCGATCGTTGCATGTTGTAACACCGCTTCCTTGAGGGCCGAATAATGGTCAGTGGAAATGAATTGAAATAAAGTGGTATAAGTTCAACTCGTGAAAATTACGTAACGTTAGCAACATTAATCTTTCTGTTTACCATGCATCACGCTTTATATTGTATGCAACCACTATTAAATGAACTAATTATCTGATGTTGGGCGGGGCGGATGTGAGCAGATTAGTGTAGAAATTATAGTAATTATTCGTTTTATAGTAGAAGTACTTTTGTTACGCAGTTAACGGTGGCCTATGAAGCCACAAAAGTTGAAAACCAGCGCTGTCGTAAAGATTGCTTGCCATGACGCAACACTTGTTTTCCGCCCTCCCTCCAACCCCCCCTCCCCCCCGAAAGATGAACCTCAGATTTACAAGAAGTCAGAGATGTATGTTGAGTTCCCAAAATATGTTCGTTGTCTATTTTGTTACCGTAAGTGTACCCCGACATACTTGGTAGGTGCGTTCCTGGAGAAAAGCCAAGAAAGTGAACAGTGGCGGGTTCATATGCACATTATAATGAACCTTCTTGTTTCATAAGAATCTCATGAATACCTGAGAGATTTGTACCTTCTCGAGAAAGACAAGTTTCGCGGACTTCGTCGTGAAAGTCCTTTCGCCGAAAGCTGAGATATGTTCCGAGTTCTTAACTCGTCGTTATATTGCATCCGCCATAATCATATTTTCATCATAACATAATCAGTGGCGGAGTGCTCATTCGAATCTGCAACCCCCTTCTTGCCTTTATGCCTGCACCCTTATCTCGCCTCAACTCCATTAGTGGAGCTTCGGTCCCCCGCAGTTGTCATTATTTCGTGTTGTACAGCTTCCTGGCGAGAGACGCTGTTGCCGTACCATTTCAGTCTTAGTAACGGATCTGCACATTCCGGTTACATGTACGTGTTCTATGCTTTCCGTAATGTTCGCAAAACTATTTGGATTATGTTTGTGTCAGCTGACGCATGGTCGTTTTATGTATGTTTATTTTTGGTTTATTTAATAACACTTTACATTTCCCATGTATAGCATTGTTTGGTAAATTGATTAATAAATGATGATTTGGAAAGGATTTTGAAGGAAGCGGGAATGGTCTAGTATAATGTACTGCCACTAATAACCCGGAACGTATGTGGAAAACCATGAAAACAACTTCGGTCAGGTTAGTCGGTTTCCGGACCTAGATTTGAATCCGATAGAGCCTGAATACGAAGTAGATGTACGAACCTCTTCATTGCTATGTTTGGTTGCCATGATTAAAAATGGGCGGTACTTTAGATCCATTCTTCCGTGCCTCTGAATGGCGTGGATGAACAGAGATAACTTTATCTTTCCTTTGTGGGTGTCTACTGTACAAGCTGTCGTGATAATTTAATATTTGTTCAACACAACTCCTACTTTACATGAGGTCCAATCGAATATATCGATTTTATGAAAATAGACGTTGAGGAGGAAAGGAAGATGTGATAACGAAGAAGAAACAGCTAATAAGGAGGAGAATGATCCAGTTTCTTCTGCACATGTAGGTCTTCGTGCGAAGTTTCCGTCATTGTTATCCGAGTTCAACCAAATTTGGAATGTGACCACAAATTTTTTACCGGAACTCCCATTATCAAATTTCATGAAAGTCCGTGGAGCCGTTGTGGAGTGTCAAAAGATGCGGACGGTCAGGGCGAAACTAATAAGTGCATATTCACACGTTTTAGTTTGCGAATGGACCTAAAATGAACTATGGGAGACATATGAGGAGGTTAGCGAGAGAAATGTAATGTGGTAAAGGAGCGTGAGATGATGATGAAGAGGTTTGGAAAGTCATTAGTTGTGAGCAACACTTCCGATGTGACGTCTAGTTCCGCGACAGTGTTTTGATTGACCTGATTGGCAGGTTGTCGTGATGCCAGTAAGGATTAATGGTTAATGCTAGTTTGATCGCGTAATCGATTCTTGTGAATGACACACGTACCTGAGTTTACCAAGATGTTGATGGCAAAGTGGAAATCCCAGTACGCCGTGCGACTAGGGGAGCGTACCGTGAGTCATATCAACTCTGCGTGTTTGAATTAACTGGTGTAAAGAGGCGTAGGCGGAAAGTGTAAAACTAATGCAGCAGAGATAAAAGGACAATAATTTATTACAGTCTTCAGAGTTATCCACAAAGCAAATGTCGGAACAGTACCTTAAACCAGGCCAATACTGCGGCTACTGACGTGTAACACCTGCCTTTATGCAGATTTTTCAGTCTTAAATTTCCTGTATGTAATTTCTATTACTACTGATTTTGATTGTGTTTATTTACAAGGTATGCCGCTATATTTTCGTATACTGGACGTGTTTGTAGAATGCAGAATTAATGGGCATGTTTATTGTAACATTTCGGACACACAGTTTCACATCTCAGTCTCGAATAACCCGTTATTATTTATCACTATCAAACTGAAGGCCCAGTTTCTTTTAAAGATTTCTTAAAACACCAAGTTTCGAGACTCTGTATTGACCCTTTGAAGCTGAAGTTCGTCTAAATAATATTTAATAATTCAATCCGTACTTTAAAGTAAACACAACCCTTCACAATTACATAAATAAATGTGTTAATGCTGTTTAAGGAAATAATCGATGTTTTCACTGAGAACACCCATGGTTACAGAATGCATAGTTGTTGATGGTTAAATCACGTGGACTTTACTTGGTTAAGTATCACTCCCACCTCAGATTTTAGCGTAGTCGGCTTTATGACGTCAAATAACATGATGATCTTACCAGGTTTTATGAAAATCCGTATTCGAAAGTAATTGAGAATAGCAGGCACTCTGACACATTCACGACAAGCCTCAGAAGAGTGTGTGCCCTTCATCAAGGAAAGCGCGTGATGAATGCATTGTGCTGTTAATTTCGCATCTCATCTCATCTCATCTCATCTCATCTCACCACTGCTGCATGAAGTTGGGATGCTGTGGTCGGTCCAGAGCTGCTGTGTCCCGACGCGACGTCTGGGTCCAAGTGATGGCGGGAGGCGCCTCGACCAAGGTCGTCTTTACGCTTCCCCCCTTCCTCCCCAACCCCGTCACTCTCACTCTGTCTCTCGTTTCCACCCCCTCCTCCTCGTCTTCTTCGTCTTCTTGTAGGAGAAGGAATAGCGCAGACTCCATTTATAACTTCCTGAATACTTTTTCGCTCCTTCCCTTCACCCTGTTTGTTTTATCCTATGAAAAGTTTGGGAAACTTCGAAAACTTTGTTCTTAAGGCCTTGCATACCTGTTTCTATAGAAATGAAGAGGAAGTTTGTTTAATTTGTTTTCCCCCCGTATTTTTGTTTACACTAAATCTTTATTTTTCAAAGTTTATGAATCTATGAGTACGTAGTTCACACCTCCGAACTCACGAAAGGTAGAACCTGAGTGATGATATACGGGCCACGCTTTCATGTACTGTAAACGATATCTGTCGGCAGAGAGAATATTTTTTCTTTCCACTTTCCAGAATTTCACAAGAATTCTTTTGTAAAAAAAGATGGCTGTCTTCTGGATTGTAGCGTCATGCAGTCTGGTAGAAGTTTACCAACGTTTCGGAGGCCCTTGCTGCCTTCATCATGAGGAACATGAAACTTATCGCCCTTCAACCAACTACGCGGTGCTACAACCCAGAAGACAGCCATCTTCGTACTCACCACCGCGAGGACCTCAAATCCTAATTTGTCTCTAAGTTTCACGTATGTAATTTCAGTACGAAAGATCATAATATTACTTGGATATTTAAACCCTCCATCCTCCTTTTTATAGCGTTAAATTTAAGTTCTAAATATAGTTAAAAGTTTAAGGAAAGAATATATTAGGTATAATTTAGTTACGAGACGCATTTCATTTTGTAGGCCCAAATATATACTTACCTTTCTTGTGTCGTTTTGTCGTAATCTTATAACTTCTTAAATATTGTGTGTGATAGTTAAGTTTTATGTTTCACAAAATTTTGGCTCTTGCGAATGTAAAACAGCCATCGTTTTCATGTTTTCTTTCACATAAGAAGCATTCTTTTGTTAGTATATTCTATGTTGCCATGGAGAGGAATTACTAAGAAGCCGCAACGTTTTCTTAACAGTCGAGAAGATGGAGGGAGATGTTCAATGCTTTGACCTTATCAAACACGAACGTAATTCATAATTAGAATAGTTCACAGCGAGATACCGCCTGCTTGGCTTCGATAGGATTAATGCAAAGTAGTTCTATTCCAAGCATTTCTCGCTGTTTCGTCTTCCTTAAGTGTTAACTAACGGTTGGTTAAAGTGGCTTTCTGCCCTTGAAGCTACTTTCAGTTTTAAAGAGGTTTAAGCCCTACTGTGTCCTCTTTGTTTGCCTGCTTGTTTAGTTAACTGTCGCCCTCTCATAATAAGGCTAATTGAGACCTACAAAAATGCTATTCTTCTGAAGCATAGCTAAGGCTTTTTACATTCCGCAACACATGACCTTTTTATGGTGTTCAAATAGACAAGAAAATATACTTTAACAAGTATTAAAAGTACTCTCGAACTGCATTGAAAGACAGCACATAAGAATTAAAAGTGGTATGCTATTTTCTTATATTCTGTTCTAGATTAAATTCTAGCTGCCATTAAGTTCTGAAAATTACTGTTTCTTCCTCAAGTCCTGTCCGAAAACACAGAGATTAAAATACATAAAAACTCTGGAGTATTTGCTGAACTGACGTACACATGCAGGGAGATTATAGCCAAAAAGAGAGACCCTTAATTTTATGGAACCCCTGAATTAATGTTTCAGTTTTGTATGATGAAATCTATCTTAAATAATGTCTCAAAACAAAAGAAATGCCCATTTTAACCACTTCCATGTTATGTTAATGAAATTTATTTTGTCATGTTGCCATGGAAACGTACGCCTTTATTTTCAATTACTCAGCAGTCAGAAATACTTAGGTGTTAACTACTGTGACGTGGCATGAAACATTTCCTTCACTGATCTCGTTCAACACCAAATTAATCCAAGACAGAAGTGTCGATGTTAGTGCATTGGAGTGAGGTGTCTTGTGCTTAGCATCAAACGGTCTGTCATATCACAGAAGCATGATTTAAGATTCGTACTTAAAAAGAAGTCAACCTTCGAGATGTTGCTTCCATTTTAAACTTGTTTCTTTCTTTTATACAGGCGGAAAATAATTTATTGATTTTGTGTCCTTCACAGTCAACTACTAAATCAGTGTTTAGAGACGGATCCAGTTTGTAAGTGAAAAAGATAATTAACAGCTCTAAAAATTTGTATTTTCGTTTCAGAAGGTTTTACCCGTGTTAACTCGCGATTAAATTAACTACATGAATCGGCGTTATTTTTTGATAAGTAAGTAATTTTTTTCATATAGTCATGAAATTACTTACCTTTTCATGGAACTCGAAGTTTCAATGACGTCATCTTCTGCCTCGTATCTTGAGCCAGTCTAATCCAATCTGTATCCTCACACACTGTTTTCTGCGGATTTATTTTTGTATTAAATTCCCATCTATCCCTTATTGTATTGTATTGTAATAAATCGGTTTTATTGGAAAGCGGTTTCAGTCACACACAATTTATATTATTATTATTAACAGCATTCTTTCTTATTAGGATACTGAATTATGCGTAAAGCGACGAATTTGATGGGAATGTAATCATGAATGGAAAATAGGTAAAGATTTCGAAGGTGTTGGAGGTTATTTAAGGCTTCTGTTTTGTCAATATTCTAACCTCGTACTTCCAGAATACTAATTTACAGTGTTCCCGCTACGTGAACCTGTTCCATAATGTACTATATTTTTTAACAGGTTTTGTCGATGAATCTCTACCTCCGTTGAACAAGGGTCTGTCCGGAATCGGTCAGGTTATAGTGAATAAAACGGGCCGCAGATATGTGGCAATGGTAGGAAAAAGAAATTGTAACTAATTTTAAATGGTTTGCTTTGGAAACAGCTAATTATGTTCAGCTCGAGAATTTGAAATGAGGTTTTTTTTTTTTTTGACAGGTAGTGATTTTCATGGTGTTGCACTAGAAAGCAGCTGTACACGATTATTAGCCCACTCGTCGTGATCTGTTCAGAGCTGAGCAAAAGCGGTAATCATATACTTAGCCGAACGAACCGTAAATAACAGTCATATATCCTTAACTAATTGGTATATTGGGTTTTAATGCAAGCAGTTTTATATGTCAGAATTATATAGTTTTTCTGTTTGAAGAAATCGTAGTAGAAACGAGGCAATCTAAAGGTTATGGGCATTCAACAACAAACGAATCATTTATATTTTTATTATGAACTACTTTCATTGTACTGGGATTTTACACGGGCTTAGTTTTTATTTGTTTTGTGATTGATCGAGTATTGTCACAGGGTAATGACAGCTTCAACGGGCGTTGGGGCGGTGAAATTCATATTGTAAGATTGAAACAGTAATCAGATTCTCATGTGTGTAAGTGGCCAGGCAGTTGGAAAGTGAAGGACAGAGAACAAAGAAAGAACTGAAATAAAGGGGGGGGGAAAGCAGATCAAAGAAGAAGAAGAGATACGACTGATAGTTTAAGTACCATCGTTCTACCTAAGTCAATAAATAAGCAATGTATGGTTTTGTTATTAATAAAATATGTATAATTAATGTCACAAATGTCGATGACCTTCAGTTGATTTATCATCAGCTGACATTTTCGTTTTAAGAGCAGCGGAAAATACGCTCCTGTGTCTAGTACGAGTAAGTTACTGATCATTTCAGTGAAGGTTGGGTTTGCGAGATTTTATCTGGTGATTTTCATAACTCGATGTGGACACACGCAATGATCCATTGAGTGGATTAGGTGAATAGAGCATTTCATTTATTAATTAAGAATTCCAGCGTTCCAGGATAGCCAGCAAATGAACAATTGAGTGATTTTGTTATTAGTTGAATGTTTATAATCGACAGATTTAAGAATTCAGAACAATAACGCCTGCCTTTTATTTCACGTAAAAATCGTTTGATGGCTGATGCCCGAGGTATATTTAATGCGCGCAGCGAGTGTTGTTCCGACCGCAAATATTCGCGTGGTAACCATGTTGGCATTATTGATGATATAAATTAAAAATTACAAAGGTCGAGTGGTTTCCAGGGGGCATGACGTCCGTACCAATTTTAATGAAAATCACTTAACTTGTTTGAAAAGTTTTGTGAACAGCTGACACACGCACACCGTGAGATTACAATTCCGAAGAAGGGAAGTTAGGCTATGAACTAACGTCATTTAATGAAATCCTTTCTTTTACCTTTGTTGTTTCGTGTAAGGCAAAGGTTTTTTTTATCTTTCCATGGAAACGACTCGTATACAAAACATCTAATTCAGCATTTATGACAGTAATTAATTAACGAAATACGTTTTCAATAATAAAAATGGAAATTTAGTCCTTGTATGTCGTGGAACTGAAAGCCAGTAATGATTGTGTTTTGTTTCCACATGGCGCTGCGGTTTGGTTGAGAGTAACACGATCGAATGCTTCGTGGCTCCAAATGATCATATAGCCTGTCAGGTTTGAAAAGAGAACTACCTACGCTCTGAATTATAATGGATAGTACATAACAACGCATTTCATCTCTGTCTTACTAATCTCGTTGTAAATGTTTATTATTTCTTATTCTGTAGAGGCGGGAAGAAAGATATAATTCTTTTTCCTTCTATTATGAGTTATGATATACAGGCAATAAGTTCATTACATTGAGGACTTTTTTCTTTTAAATGATGATGAATTGGCAGCGGTTAAAAACTACAGGGTGTTTCAGAAAATATTTAGATTTCTCCTAATGGAAGTTATTCTCGTTCTTTTCGCATATATGAAATTCTCTATGTATAGTTTGGAACTGGCAGAATTATTTTTAGATCATAGAATCATAGGGCCTAATAAATGTAAACTTTGTCATAAAAACACCGATTTATGGCTGAAACATTACATTTCTTTACTGTACGGGAAATGAAACCGCTGCCAAGAATTATGCACGTCAATATTAAGTTTTCTTTGTGGTACGGACTGAATTCTTAAATACTGCTTAGACGACTGTGTTTATCTCGTTAAATGCTGTCTTTCTCATCATTCTACCTCCACTTTCTCATCTCTCTCATTTGGCTTCGGTTGAACTTCAAAGTGTTAACAAAATTAAACACAGATTTGCAAAGTGTGGTCCGTGAGCTTTATTCATGTGATATGAAGAACAACTTGGATTGCAGATGAGTTACGAGCCAATAATCAATAAATATATATATATATATATATATATATAGATAATTGCCAGGATGCTTGTTTATTAAACTAAGTACAGTACAAACTACTTTACTTCCGTCTTTAGCGTCGAAAGCACGGCGTATTATACTGTTCAACAAGAGGCAGACAAGTCATTTTAAGTGGTCCTCCAACACCCTCAGGAAGTTTAAAGTGGTCCGGGAAAGCAGTTTGGGAACCATTGGTCTAAAGGATTTATAGTTTCAGAATTAGTTTGACTGAAACGTATTTGAAATGAAATTGATGAAGAGGTGTGTACCATAGGATGCTGCATAACTAATAAATACGGATTGAATATCGATTATCAGATATTATTAAGATTATCGAGATAAAGGAGGCGTATATTCCGGATGGGAGGGACAAGGAGTGCATACTGAATTTTGGTATGGAACAATCCTAGAAGAACCGCCGATGAGAGGATAACATTAAGTAGGATTTCAAGACGGGAGGTCGCGAAACTAACTCAGGATAGTGTCCGGTTGCGACCCTTATCATTAGCGATATTAGACAGAGTTCTACTTCCAAAGAGTCACGCGATAAAAGAATTAAATTTTGGCTGTAGTTTGGGAGTATAAAGAATATTTATTGATAATTAAAGTAAGTCTATTATCATACAACGTTCATACATCACGTGTATCTAATTTTCCTTATGCTCCGCCTGACGCACGCTCGTGAAATATGAATTGTATTAAAATTTAATTTTCCATAACACAATTTCTTAAGCTGGTTTTATATATATTGTTAGTTATAAATTATTAGATACTTCGGACGTTGTAACAGTTCACGTTTATGTGCGTGTGGCTTTTCAGGAACCCACAGCATATCAGATTATGTTTGAACCATGATTCGCCAAGCAGGCCTTCCACCAAGATTGATACTAGTAAATTCTCCCCGGATATGTTTCTGAATGCATTGTGTTTCATCTGCTTCTCTTAGGTCATTGACTGCAACTCTGTTGTGCTAATACGCTGTGGCGATAGGCCACACCTTTTACCCTTCTTCCTTAACAGGCCCGCACATCCTTCAACATTTTACGATCCTTCGTACACCTGTAAATCGTAAAATGATTAAACCCTTTAAAGTCGAAGAGAGAGACTTGGGACCTGAGAAGTGACCACCTACCTCCATACAACGCCGAAGTTACGAATGCACGGAGCTTCAGGCCTAGTTACTTCCCCCCCATACGCCTTAATATTTTGGTGTCAGGAACAGGCGCTGTGCGTGCGGCCTAAATTATTCGACAGCTACCAGTTTAATACCTTAACTAGAATTAAAGTTAAAGCGTGCATTGATTAATCGATATGTTAATAATGATTGACGCCCGTTTGAATGGCTCTCTGTCATTGAGTGAAATAATTTGTTAGTTGACATAAAATTTCAGTTTAAGTTACAGTATGTAAGGGCTACTCAACTGATGTTATCCAGGACGATTAAGTCAGTGTGTGTAACATGAGCGTGGGAGGTGAGAAATTACCGTAAATGTTAATCTGAAATTTTCTGCGGTAAAAGCGCTTGCGAGAAGTATTTATTGATTTGAGTACAATATTAAAATGGATGTTAAAGAAATAGCGTGTTGGAGCTGTGTGTGGCCTTGGTTCAGCTGCTCAAGATACAAACAATTGTCGGGTTAAATGTTTCGTTTCTTGACAAGCGTTGGTGACTGTGAACTTCTGACGAGAGAAATCCAGCTAATTATTGGTTAGTTCACTCTGGTTCTGAGGCCGACTGTTGTTTCCTGCTGTGCAACTCCACCCACTCACCTTTCTATTTCTTCTTGCATTTTAATAAAACATTTTGCTGCTTTGGGGGTCTGTGACGTGATTTATATGATGGGTAATAAGAACAGACGTCAGTTTTAATGAAATGAATTAAGAAACGCACGCACAAACAGGCATTAGATAATTTGTTTCTTTCTTTTATCGTATGTCTGTATTACAAACCCAAGGTACCCAATCAGTTTATTCTTTTTATGTTAATTGCATGTATGTGAGATCAGCTTTTATGAAACTGCGTATGTACTTGATAATTACTTCTGGTCTAAACTTGGAATTCTTGTGATGAGTAAAACCGTGAACATCTTATGTCAGGATAGGCTGGTCGAGATTCGAACCTGATTCTTCCGGACCTCTCCATTAACGTTCACAAGGATTCCTGTAAAGGTCGCAGTGACGTGTCAGACTCCGATGCGACTGGATGGATGCCCTTTGCCGATATCACGAGTTACGTTCCCTGTTTCAGACGAGTCAGGATGTGAGGCTGACATGGCCGAGGGAGGCCAAGAGGAGGACAGCGGCGACGTAATGTTGGCAACAGCCACCTCTCCTGCCACTGCCTCTTCTGGGGCAGCGATAAAGAGGGACCCAGACGCGCCGCTCAACCTGAAATCTGAGGTGAGTTGGCGTACTCGATGACGCATTCGCTCTTGAACCTGTACTTGTTCATCAACTTTTCCACACTTGCTGGCGCACTTATGTTTAACGACCACAGGCCGAGCTATGTATATCCCAGGCGGCTAGACGCTGGTTTCTCACAGCACAGACCCCCGGGTGACTTTAAGTGAGATTCATGTTGGGCAGTTTACCCCTGGTGATTATCACTCCACCTTTCTCCGTACTTATCTGTCACCACCCTCATCAGGCCCTTAGGGGCTTTGTCTCTCACCGGACATTTGGCTGGTCTCCGAGCAAAGGTAGATGCTATCTCACAATTTGTGAACATTCGTATTATTCTCCACGTTTAATATTGCTATCCATTTTAAAAACTCTTAGACGACACTTTGACTTGTGGTTTGAGCCTGTCCGTCATTTGTTCGAGCGCCTCTCTCCACGCTTTAACTTTTAAAACAGTTGACAGAATTAATGAACCTCGATTTGAACAACATGCCATTACACGCCTCCTCTTTTAAAGTAAGAGACTAAGTTTGACACCCATTACAATAGTATAGATTTATGTGTTCCTGGATGAGAGATGTAACGTTAAAAGATTCAGAACGGAATGCTTGGTAGCAAGTATCTCCCTAATTTATCTCGAAAAGTGCCTCCAATGTTGTTTTAACTTGTCAGTGTTATTTCAAAGTATTTTAACTTTGCCATATTTTTAGAACGTTTATTGGTTATATTATCGTGATTTTACCATTCATTCCGGTGATGTCAAATGAACACGTACTTAGTTTCCTCAAAGTTAATTATTAGCTATGTTCTTGCTATCGTCTGTTAGTTTCTGTGGTGGGTTTTTTGGGGATATAACGCGATGTAAACTTACAGGTTGATATAAGCGTTTCGGGTGAACATACTACCTCCATCTTTGGGGATGGAATGTATTCCACGGGAAGTTGAAATATATCAATACGTCCACCTAGCAACCCAACATATACATCTTTACTGCCCTGAGAACCCCATATCTCGCATTAGGTTCTGTGTATTTTTTATAGCCTTTAATATATTTACTCACTAAATTAACATAACCAGCGTAGACAAAACGTTTGTGTGTGAAGCAGCAGTAATAAAAACACACACCGGGTCCATTATTTGTTTTTATCACTGCTTCCTTGGACAGTCTTCTGAGCAATTTCCTTTTGGGAAAATAATTTTTGGTTCTAAACTCAGTTTTCTCCTAAATCTCCATTCCAGATTCCTAAAGCGTGTCCCCTTTTCGTATAAAACAATGGAAGTGTATGTTCTCGTGTACTTAGCAAATTAGTGAAAATTGACTCATTTCATAATTTACTCCGTAAGGGATTATCTGTATTTATACATGACATTCACAGTACAGGACGGGGTTTCTCGTGCTGTTTGTACAAGCGATTATAAAGTTTGCATTGACCATCCGCTTTGGTTTATGTATTGTAAAATTAGCCTTACTTTATAACTTTGTGTGAGGACCTCCAGTGCTTAGTTTCGTTTTGGGTTAACATAAGACGTCTTGAAGTTTAATTCCTGCTAACTATTAGATCGTAAAATAGTTACCCCTCTTTTTTATCACATTCGGACTTTATACTGGTTTCATATTAATTTTCCTGCATTCTTGATAAGCTGATTTTATGTCTTTAATGCAATCAGTTCAGGTATTATCTACTGTTATGGAATATATAAATAAATATATGTAATTTAAAAATATGTTATACCTAAAATGTTGGGTTATTTTAGCTACTGATATTCTTAAATCAGAAAACTAACCCTTATGTCGTGAAATTATCTAATTATCCACTTAACTATCCGCGTAATTAACTTATTTCTCTGCATAAAGTAAGCTATCCTGATGAAAAAATATTATGATGTTAAATTAAAAATAAAATATTTTCATTTTTGAACTTATATTTATATACTTTTTTATTTTATAAGGGACTTGCTGTTATGGTGTGCCGTTCCGTTCTGTAAGCAAATAACGTTGATTTACCGATGCATGCGGGAAATCAAGGAGGTAATGCAGTGAATTAAAAAAAGGAAAATCCGTATGCAATTAGGTGATCAGAATAAATGTTGAAACGAACGACTTGCAGATAATAATGTTAAATTTATGTTTTTAAATTCAGACTATAACAACGAATCGTTGCGTAAGTCCATACGTGTAGAACATTTTTATTTGTACTTAGTAATTAACAGTGTGGTGTGGCAGGTAAGGTTATGTGGCTAACACGATTTGTTAAACCTATAATTATGTTACAGTGATTAATAATTATTTCTTGCAGTTGGGATTGAGAAGAAATGATGTGTAGGCTTGTTTTACTTTACCACATCAAAATAAATTAACATATTTTGTGGAAGCACCACAGAATAATAATTGATACTTGCTAAGTAAATTTCAGTTTCCCATTTCCAATGTCGAAATATAATTATCCATATAAGAATATAAAACGATATGTTGTAATTGGTTCTAGCTTTAAATCTGACGTTTTCAAGTACTATTCTGCACACATTTCGTTACAATTTGAAAATAAAAATTAGTTCTCCATTTCCTTTACCAGATGTTATGCTTAACCTCGAATAGATTTGATATCAAAGTATTTTTATTCCAGTTATCTTTAATTCAGTGTCCACGCCGACATGAAAATGAAAATTGTCTGACTGGTGAAGACAGCTTAGCAAAGTGAGCAGCCAGGGTTCGATACCCCTGTCGGTTTATTCCACTGCCATTATTCCTCAGCGTCTTATATTTTATATGCAGGTTGTGCTTAAGAAATAAGAATGGGGAAAGAAATATTAAATGACCGTCTCTTTAGTTTCCATTAATGTTTTTATACACCGCTGATAATGTATACAGTCCACTTAGCTCCCTAGACTGCCCTCATTCCTCCGAAGTGCATGAAAGTCGCCCTTAAGACTTTCTATAAAGTCTACATGTATCAACAAACTTACGAAGCTCCCTGTATATCCGCACTGTCCTGCGAGTAATTGTTATGAACTTAAAAGTTTATAATTCCGTGCGTTTTAGTTTTTTTTAAATATAAACAGTTCTTTTAAATGCCATTTGTTACAAACTTGCACGATAGCCATAAAGTAACGTGACCTTGCTATAAATACGTAGGTACATTTTGTCCTGTCGTATTGATACGTGTTACAGAATAACATCAGTTACTGTTTTGTTATTGCGTGTTTGCACGAACGAAAACAGTTCTCTTATTCGTGGACTCGTGGTTGTTATGCATGAAAGTCGAATTTTATTAGATAAATTATTGTTTGGATCATATCATAATTGAGACTGTTATTGAAATCTCATTGATTGGTTTAAATTCGACTTAGAGAATATAAAGATTTCCGATTGAAGAGTGCGGCCTACATGATAATAGTAGGCCTAGGAGGTGCTTATTTATTTATTTTTTTTGGACGGAATATGGCGACGAATTGATTTTATAAGACTGTGTAGTCTCGTACTTATCAATTCTACGGAAAGCGAAGGTCTCGTCTGTAGTAAAATCATACACATTTGATCTCATTGAACTGCGAGAGATTAAAAAGTAATCAGTTGATGGCAATTTGATGGCGGCAATACACACCAGCACAGAGATCCACAATACGTTTAAAATGAAATGTTAATTTAATTGTTAATGTTGCTGTCTGATGCACTTTTTGATTCCTGCGAAAGTCATATTAAAAAAAAACAAGTTCTGTCGGATTTTTAAGACGCATATGTTTCTCTCTAATTCGGATAGTTTTAGTAAATCCCAGTAAAGAATTTTCGTCTTAAAATATTTTGTACAACTTGCCTGATCCATGCGTACATGCAAAGAAATTCGACCAAAGGCACAGGGAAGCTGACAAGCGTCTTCGTTTTATTGTCAAGCGCGCTTGAGGAAGCAGATGGACACAAGAAAAACGCGAATTTTTCGTCTTTCTTTATTCTTCTGTTCTGAGCAAGCAGGACTGTGTAACGGTAATGCTATAGATATATATTATTGAGGGATCCACTTCGAATCTTCTATTTCTAGTCTATTGCGATTACCTGTATATACATTGACTTTAATCCATGTAATAAAAATTGTGTGGGTTGTCTGTCTGCCCGCTCTTTTTTGCATAAATATGACTATTCGTCTTGTATTCCTGAAATATTAATTTATAAAATTGTTTAATGTACAATTGCCTTTTGTTATTATTTCGAAGAATGGCAGCATGTAATGACGGTAATGTGATTTCATTTTTTTTTTAGTTTAATTGGCTTTCTGCTGGAAATGCAAGTGATCGTGTTTGATATAAAAATCGATTATTGAAAGAGTGGAGATATATGTAATGGATTACGGGAGCTTCATCTGACAGAATGACATAGATGTCCCAATTTAGATAATTTTTTGCATTATTTTTATTATTATTATTATGCTTGTTTTACCTTTTATGTTTTTATTGTGTTCTTGTGCTGTATCTGAAATTGGCCTTCAGGCTGTTGATACAGCACACTAATAATAAAGAATTGAATTAAATTATTACGATAGATCATTAACGCGTGTGCTACAGAAGTTAGTATATATTTGTATGTATTTGTAAAGTTAATTCCAGTCAGAAGTAGTTTACTTGTTTATTAAAGACTCCATAACTTATTTCGATGCTTTTAAAATATCTTGACCGTGAGTTATTCTTAGACGGTGCAGGCATCATGATGATTTGATGTCCTTCATGGAGTCCGAACACCCTTTTTTGGCACAAATAAGAAAATATTTCCCAATATAGGAGATCCTGACCGAATAGTTCTAAGATATGACACGTTAGGACGGACAGAAAATACCTACGTATTATTTATTTAAAGACAGCACTCGTTTCAGTACACCGTAATAAAGTTGCTGGTTCATATGAAGTTAGCCCGTACCGCAAAGAAAACACTTCACCATTACAAAGATCAACTAGTTAAAGCTGTTTAAGGAAGTAGTCGCTGTTTATTCTGAGAATCATACGAAATACTAAATATAACAAAATGAAGTGATACTGGTTATTGAAGCAGGTCTGGCATTTTGTTACCACGGTACCCACCCCTGAGAAATGCGACAGTTAACTTGCTTTCTCTTGCTGGAGAGAAGCTCGCTCTAACACGGTGCAAACACTGCTGGAGGAAAATACATTTAATATTTGACCCGTAGTGCAGTGTGTATTATCCCCTTCAGTGGCTAGAAAAGCTGTCTGCTCACAGCGTCCAGAAGGGTTCCGTTTGTGCCCTCGTTCTTTAAACAGTTACGTGCGTACATTCGTAACTCAGAAGTGCAAATAATCGGCCTGACTGCTGCATTTACTTTATGTCTGTTCTGCACAATGTCAGTTGTACTCTAGGTGATATTGGTGATGATGATGATTTTGTTGTAGTGGAGAGTGAAAATTCCTGTAATTCAAGTTGAACGTGAAATGTGGTAAATTTGAAAAAAATATGTGAGTACTATATGTATACATATCTAAGAATCTTGTAGTATAGAGCGCTAATGACAACGCCAGCCATCAGATACAACCCGGACACATTTTCATCTCTTCTCTTAAACCCGTTTAAGTAATGTCTTGATGTTATTAGTGTGTGTGTGTGTATGAGAGCCAACAGGGTGTATGGGAAAATGGAGGTTAACTTTCTATCTAATTTGCGAGTTGTCAGATTCAGTTATCGTTATCTGCAAAACTGCTTGAGATTGTAAAGTAAAGTTTGTCCCACTACACGCCATGTAGGCGTTTGGGGTGAGTGGAGGTATAGCTCCTCTCTTCCTTGACCTCGGCACTAGATGGGGGTGAGTGGTCAGCATCACGCCCCGGCCGGCTTTACCCCCGGGAAAGGACCCCGGTACCCATTGTAGAGGAGGCTGGGTGGGCCCCAGAGCCGGTCTGGACGCAGAGGCTAGAGGGAAAATCCTCTGCCCCCGTCGGGGATCGAACCCCGGTCGTCCAGCCCGTAGCTAGTCACTATACTGACTGAGCTATCCCGGCTCATACTTGAGATTGTATGAAGAAGAATTATATCGACGGGGCATGTAATACTCAGTAGAGAAATTAAAATTTTGAAATTAACTTCTTAGAAAGCGATAATTTGGATGATCAGAAAGGGGATGGGAGGGTAATATTAAGACGAATCGTAGAGGAAGACAGGTGGATGAAACCGGCTCAGGAGTTCTTTCAAATAATTCGCTTTGGTATCATCAATTATTGAACCATCTGATTTTACTGCCAGGGAGTTAGTTATAGTGGATAGCTAATAGGTTGTTGTTGTCGATAGGGGCAAGAAATATCTCTTATTGTTCATGGCTACTTGCTTGAGCTTCACATTGCTTAATTGAGTAGCGTGGGTTTGATGCTTTGTCAGGTCATGCGGGATGTGCCTCTGACAGGCTTCTCATTAGCCTCTGAAGGCTATGACAATGACTGATCGATTGTGACGCGATTATATTGGACATTGCCCTTTGTTCGGAATGGATTGTACGGAAGATCGCTAGCATAATCCACTTCTGTCTTCTGCAATTTTGACGGTTTCGTTGCTATTAAATTGACAGCACATTTAATTAAATATAATATATATTATATTTAATATGGATCAGGCAGTGTAGATTATAATGAGGACCTCGTACTCCGTTTATTCCTTAGCCTTTTTTTTTAAATTCTGGTTCTTCTCTTTCTTTGGCCAAGACCAAGTATACCCCTCAGCACTTTGTTCTCGCCCTGAGTCTATGTTCTTTCGTTAGGTCGGTACCAGGTTTCACACCCATACAGAATAACGATGCAAAATATTGAACTTTATAGTGCAGTAACAAACAGAGATGTGTCTGATTTCATGGATATCTGTAGCCTTTCGTAATAAAATATATGGCACCTAACGTTCAATGAAACTATTAAATTAAATTAAATTTATTAGCCCGATTAATGCATCTTTCGGAACTTCAGTTTCTGAACGCTTTGTTTGAGTGTAACACTTATTGGTGCAGTAGACGTGTCTGCGCCTTAGAGTAGAGTCTAATTTCACAAACATGTAACCCAGTGGACAAACAGTTGAACAGAGGTCTACGTTAATACAATTCACGTATGAATATCTTACTCTTGGATATTAATTATAATAGACGGGCGATACCCGTGAGGCCAAATACAGGACCGTCATGTCCACAGATAATGTGGGACTGGGTGACAGACAGACTTTGTAATTTTAATTGATGGGTTTAAGGCAAACGTACGCAGTTATTATAACAATTTTAAATCCAGCGATAACTGAAAGTACCACCTACCTTAACGAACAGCAGTTCTGCATTTTTACCACAGTGTTTTTTTATTGTTATTCGAGTTTCTAGTGATTCTCATAATAAATAGTAATTATTTTCCAAAACAGCATTAACCGGTAATTGATCTCTATGATGGGAATAATCTTTGTTTTCTTTGATGTAAGAACCTCCGATCGAGCACAGAAGACCCTGCTGAACCTCTCTTCTTTGTTCTACTTATCATCGCTGGACGTTTTCTTCTACTGAAGGCATGCACTCCCTTCAAATTACTTTCATCACAAGGACGACCTGGCACTGTCTGGAAACCTTCTTAGCCGAAAATTTATCATTTATCCCGTTAAATGCAGTCTTTGTCGTGTATGTCCCTCTACTTTCTCTCTTCTCTCTCTCTCTTATTCATTGGGATGAATTGCGTTCAACACAGTTACTCCAAGAGAAAAATTCTTCATCCCTGCAACTCGTATTACTAGTGGTAAAAACGTAATGTTTTCATAATTTTGTAATGATGATGATTATTCCCGCACTTAAAATTCGTCAGAGTGGAGTCAGTGCTTGTCAAAAACTAACTTCTATGCAGACACGTGAGAATAATCACTTACATATGAGATGGGATGACTAGCTTCAAGAATGTCGTTAATGGTATAAGCATCGGATTCATCTATGAAATACAGAAGGCCTATATATTGCATAAATAACTTGCATGCACAACGCGACGGTGCATGAAAAGAATAACGTATGATACGCATAAATACGTACAAATATGTATGTATTCAGAACATATAATTTTTTGCCCTGAGACATTACGATTTACTGTGGTGTGCGGGCGAATATAGAATGTTGAGAAACACTGGTGTGCCATTAATTTTCAGACAGTGACTATATACGACATTTTCTGTGCGATGCATTTGGCAGAAATCATTACTGACTTCCAAATAGTGTACAGTGTATTGTGTGGATACAAGACTGTATAATGTATTCTCCTTAAGTTAGTGGTCTGCAAACAGTCGTACATCAAGACACAGAGTGAGATCGGACTTGTAGGGGCGAGAAGGGTGGAGAGGGTCAGGGAGATGAAGAGGAGGTCAAAGGGGAATGGGGAAAGATGTCCTTTGGGAGATTCACAGTAGAAGGGAGAGCCATGACCACTAGCCTGCAACTATCCCTTTCCAATGTTCTGCCCGCACATGTAATTTCACGCTGTCTTGCATCTTGGTTTCTAGTATATTCACAGTCTGCCCTACTGCTACTGTCTATGTTTCCTGTGTGTGTGGGTGTGTGTATGAGGGACGTGGGTGGGTGGGGGTGAACTGCTATTTTCAGGGGTGGCACATCATGCTTTTGGTGTTTGCTTTGTTCAGGCCCTTGAGAAGTACAGTAACAAAGAGAAATCATAAATATTTAAATGAAGAACTACTTTTGCTGGAGGTGTTAGGTTTCCCCGAAACGTCGGTATCTACCGACGAGACTACACGGCGTGACAGCCGTGATTATAGTCTGTTACCTTACAACCGTAAAAATTTTAATAATTATATCATTCATTTCACGTCTGTCGTTATTAATTTGTTGTGAATTTTACCTGCTATTCTGTACGACTGTGAACCATGTTTCTTACTCAGAGAGCAAGAAATAATATATTTGAAAAAAGTGGTAAATAGAATATTTGGACTCTGAAAGAGAGAGTTGAAAATTATAAATTGAAGAAAATTCATGATTTATAATGTTTAGTCTAAAGTTTCTATAGTACTTAACTAAGCAATACTACATTAGACGTATGGGGAGTGGATATACAGATCCACGCATTCTATATCTTTGTATTGTTTGGTGGTAAATGGGTAATACCACACCCTGGCCGCTTTACCTCCAAGGAATGAACCCTGCCTTCCATTGGATGGAAGGCAGTTAGCCCTCACCATTGAAGTCCTCAGATTAATTTCTTTTTTTGTTTGAAGGCACTATCAGACTGTAGGCCTGTAGCGTCGAATGATGTGATGATTAATGAATTGGAAAATATATGGAAGGAAGCATCCTGGCCTAATTTACGACACTGTCCCAGAACTTGGCTGGACGGAGTGAGTAAATACACGAACAACCTCAATCACGACATCCGGTCTCCGGACCGAGATTTGAACCAGAGGCCTCTCGAATACGAAGCAGGAGTGCCAACCACTCGACCCCTACTTTCGGTGATTTCTTTAAAGCAATGGTTTGTGTGTGTGCTTGGCTTGTTAACCCCTGCCTGCCACAGAATCTGCCCCATAATAGGGAGCTAACTAAACAAGTGTGGAGTGCAGAGTGGAAGTGGTGTCCGGTCAGGGGAACGAGGAAGGAGAAGAAGAAGGAGGAGGAGGAGGAGGAGGAGAGGAGCTCTCTGAAGCTCAAAACACAAGGAGCAGGCAGACTGCGGTGTGGTGTGGTCCAGTCTTTGATTAAAGAGCCCTCAAGGCAGTTAAATGTCCTCCAACTCTATCCTCTTACTTCTCTGTCCTCACTTCGTCTTCGTGGCATTTCAAAAAATCTCTCTTCCCTCTCTTGCTTCAGTTATAATTTCGGGTTTGTACTTCTGATTTTCAGTGCAGAGAGAAATTTTGAGGACAGTGTCGGCAAAAGCGTTGCTACTCTCACGATTCGTAGCACGATGTTTATGCCCTTTTCAGATATTATCTCTGTCTCTCTCTTTATTTCTATAAAGTGCCGATGTAAATGAAATTTGGGTCAGTAACGTGGACTCACATATACAAACTGTAAAAACGCAACTTTGTACGTAATATTTCTTTAACTCGTTGTTTCGTATACGCATTAGACCCTATTCTGTTGTTGCTTCTGATCCCTTCATTTTGTATTTCTTGCCTCGTCTGTTTATTCTTTTCTGTTAGTTCTAACCGTGTATTTACTTAGTTTTGCTGCTGCTATTATTATTGTTAATGCTTACTTTAAATTTCTGCATTTGTATTTGTTGTTCTATTACTTGTTTTTTTCCCCTTTATTTTGTTCCCTTTCTTTACCTTACTTTGTTCTTTTTATAATTTTCTGATGTATTTAAAAATAACCTACACAGTTTTAGGCTTATTAATCATCCTAAGTAATACAGCGACATGGAAATATGAAAAAAGTAACTGAAGTTTTGTTGGAAGGTAAAATTATCTTCCATATCTGCATAATGTATTGTGAACGTATTACTTAAAATTATGTTTGGAAAAATCTCATTCTACCATGAGTTAGCACGACAGCTATCAGAGTGGGCAAGTAGAGGTTGCTTGAACCAGACATCCAATTTTTTTTAAGCACTCTTAGCAGGAGTACAGTCGTTTTAGTAATTGCCTTTCCGATACAAGGAATGTATTGTATTTCGGAATGCGATACGTAGGCCTATTGGTGATACGTTTTAAATGCAAGTCTCTTGTTAAAACCTTTCAGTGCGGCCTGCCATGAGTAATTCCAGAGTCGTAATCTGTAATACGGTCCATAAATTTCAAAATAAAAAGCAAAAAATGTCTGTAAGGTCACTGCTGTTACCGGAGAGTTCTGTCGACATTACACCAGTAAACGTTTAAAACTTGGCTTCAGTTTTAAATGAAAAGGAGGAGGGGCTCTTGTACAAGAGTTGAAATTCTTCTAGGATTCTGCCAAGCAGCAGCCGAGCTATTAAACATAATTCTCTGTGCAACTTATATTTATAACAAAATGAAACAAAGTCAGTTTTCTTTACAACACAAAATCTCACTTTTCAATAAAATGTTAGTCTGCTGGTGAGAATGTGTGAATAAACTATAACATGTGATAAAGTACTAACGTTATTTGTCTTCTTTTGGGTTTAAGGAAGTGTTCTGTTATTGCACTTACATATTAACGTCTGATATTTGTATTAAAATATATTAAAATTAGCCGTCAATCACAAATATAATATTACTAAAAGATTAAAATATCATTTTACGTTCCCTATCGAGTACTCGATTTACAAGTAATTTTAATATATTTTAATACTATATAAATCACAATATGACGCATCTACAATATCTTGTCTGATATTTGTTTGTGAAAATCCACCTTTATGTGTGATACTTTTCCATCACTTCTAATATCAAACAGCAAATAAAACCAGACCAAAACACCAGTAATTCTAAGCGAGTTATCTCGTGCGTAAAATAGAAACAGTTAATTAAACATTTATAAAATTCCGAGGTAGTGTACGTCATACATAATCTCTGGAGTCTGAATTGGATTCTGGTATCAGTTATTCAGCTGTCAATCGGTCTGATTTCAAAACGTTTCGACTGCTAAATTTAGCCATGAACTGGTTTTTTCAGTGTAGAAGCCGAAGTAAAATGGATCAAATTAGTTACGTCGCACTGAAAACCATTTTGGTGGCTCCAAGTCTGAGATAGGTCGATCACATTCAAGGAGGTGCATGCAATTAATTTCATGGACCCGAGTCATACTCAAGAATTGATAGCCGCGCACCTATTCACGAATCGTCACGGACATCCAGTCCCAAATCTCATGTACAACATCATAAATAATAATATATAGTCTGAGTATACTAAATGTGCGTCTTGTTAGAATAAATTATAATGGTACGATCTGTTTTCTGTATCGAGTCCAAAAGCGCGCTTTTGTTTATATGCTATGGGAGGTCTGTTGTTGTAATACTGTGAATAAAGTTGTTATTTCGTTGTTAACAGAACCCAGTGCAGCAATGCAGCAAATTCTTGATTCGTAGGAAAAATACTAAAGTCAGTCATTAAAGAATTTGATCAATATTTGTGGTTTACCCTTACGTATACGCAACCCACTTGGAGTGTGATGGGTTGCCTAGTCGGTGGCAGCAGGCGGAGTCGACACGGTAACAGGCGGTCACGACTCCCCCCCTCCCGCCCACCTCCCACACATCGCCAACCCCACCCTTTTCTCATCCACGTGGCGTAGTGTTAATAAATTGAGATAATTTATCCTGAAAACAGTGGTTCCACATCGTTATCAGAGACCAGAGGAGGCCGAATCCAGCAACATCTGTGGCACAGATAATTCCTTTCAACGCATTTCAATCGACGTTGAAACAAACTGTGAACTTATATCAGGCACGATATTATATATTTTTTAAAGTCAGGCACCATAATTACTAGGACTATCAATCGGCCAATATTTCAGTCGATTGCCAATTAATAAACCTGATAATACTGCCCAGTACATTAATATTTTCAACATAAATGAAGATGGTTGGTTTCTAAGTTGTAGCACATTGTAGTACGGCAGACGTTTACCGACGTTTCAGAGGCCGTTGCTGCCTCCATTATCAGGGCGGTGAGTCGGGCTCATCACCCGGCGCTACAACCCAGAAGACAGCCATCTTCCTACTCTCTGCCGTAAAATCCCCCGATCCTACGCAACTAAAATCTGATGTCTTTAGCAAAGGTTGGTTCGTCAAAAGCATTTCTTTTCTGCACTGTCCTCTGAGATGCATTTGTTAGTCAGAATGCAGTTTTAATATTCATACGGTTCTGTGTTCCATCGCGACTACTGCCACTAATTTAAAACCGAAAAGAATATAAACATAAATAATTATAATGACAGCCACTCACGTGAAGAAAGGAAAAGTGTCAACTACCGCAACGTCGTGCGAAATTATATCACACAGTAAACAGTTTCTGACTGAGGTTGAAAGAAACTTAACTCCTTTTAATACCCGTTGGTACGAGACTGAAATTTGTTAAATGGCCTTACTGTATGGAAACATTCGTCTCTGTGTCAGTTATTGACAATTGTGTATTAGACCAATAAATATCCTGTTATTTCTATGTCAAGAATGCGTTATTTCTTTAGTAGAACGAAACTAAATACACTCATTGGCTGTATAACCTCACATCCGCTCAGGCGCCTACACACAAAATTAATTTTAATTACGTCTTCAATTAAGGATGTGAAATTATTCTTCTGGAAGAATAATGGGGATACTTTATGATCATTTACGTCATCAACAGATACGAACTTAATTTTGTAAGTTGCCTCATATGCGGTCTTATTTCCGTTCGTAATAAAGTAACTAGGCTGCTTCAATTGGACAATTGTCTCTGTTTAAACTACACAGCCTAATAACGTATTCTGCTCTCTGCTTGTGCTGTGTAGATAGTCGTCTATATTATCATATTTCTCTCTTTCGCCTTCTTGCTTTTTGGACACGGGGATACTCTTTTATGTCTTCTCTACATGACCGTGAGAACCTGAGTATACCCCACGGCTAGTCTGGTTGGTAAGTGGTGTTAAGAATTTCGGAACTTTTAAGTTTTTACGTATGATTCATTGTCAGGGTTTTGTAGATATCGGAACTGAAGTATGAATCCAGACAAATATTTAATTTGCAGCAAAGTGTTGGTAAGAGTCTGTCTCCAAGAATAAAAAAAGGAACATTTAAATGTCTGAAAAAAGATATCTTGCATCGTGTAATTCTGGCTAACTCCACAAACAGAAAGCAGTGATGTATGTGTTTTTGTGTGTGTTTTGAACTTTGTGTGGAATGAAACCCTTTTGGACGTAGCTCAGTCGTGTAATTTGTATTTGTGATAATCGCACATGGTACTTGTATTTTTGTGTATATATTTTTTTAAAAAAACAAATACAATTGAACGATTTTAGGTTATTTTGAGCAGAAACTATTAGGATTACTTTCAGGAAGGGTAGTGCATTATTGGTAAAAATCCCATAACTACTTTTGACAGAAACAAGCTTTGCTGAGTATTTTTAATGAAGGGTTTGTAATAAAGGAAACATGTTTATTAAAAACATTACACAGTTGTTTAGGTACAGTCATTTTTTACTGCAAATCGCTTGCAATTGGGAAGATTTTTATTCTCAGTACACTTAAGTTATTAAGTTTAGCACATGATATGGTCGGTATCATAACTGATTGGGAATTGGATTGGCTATTGTTTTTAAAGTGTTTGAGAACAGGGTTTTGATAATATTTGGACAGGAAGGCGAAAATAACAGGAATCTGTTAAAAGTTGCAGGGAGAAATGAAAAAAATGCATATAACATTTTATCGGGAAAACTTTAAGTGAAAGGTACAATTTGGAATATCTGCGCATGGATGAAAGATGGTTCTCCAATGTGGTATTGGATTGTGGACAGCTTTGACATGCTTTTGTGTAAGCGGCAATGAACCTTTATTTAATTCCTCGCATAGTTTTGTTCCTCTTTTTTGAAATTGATGAGAGGCCGTGAAGTTTTGTCTATAAGGAAGATCGTTCAATATTTAAGGAGCAATAATATAGCTGGGCATGTGACCGTCAGAGTCCACATTATCATTAAATGAGTGTGTGGTCTACAGCGTGTCGTTTTATACTCGTTCCAATTCTTGATAAATCGCATCGCAGACGTCTGGCCAAGAGAAACGGAAGGACCAATTCCATGGAGCATAGTCGTTCTTGAGTAACGGGTAAATAGTTTAGCCGATCAAAGGATTCCCTGTAATTTATGCAACATAAGGTTCCATTACCGTGATGTGATTTGAGGTTCTCAAGGGCGACGAGTGTGAAGATGGCTTGTCTTCTGGGAAGTTTCACCGTATAGTCTGGTAGATACCGACCCGCGTTTAATATGAGCTTACTGCCCCCATCATCAGGATGGTGAATTGTCTGAGGATGGAGGCAGTGAGCTCCTGTAAATCGTCAGGTAATGGCTACTAGGCTGCGCGGTGTAACATAAGAGAAGAGAGCCTTTCCCATTGCCTTTCGTACAAGAGCCAGCCATTGGACGATATCCTGAGCCAGCTGAATTCAATCTGCAACCGCGTAGCCGGTTTATTCAGACTCGTGGGTTTGGATCCCGCTCTGAATTCCAGCTGTTCTGAGAGACGGTCCATATTTATCATTTAAACTTCTGACTGATGAGGCATCCATTTTCCAGCCCGCCTAGCACCGCCATTGTGTGAGATGCTAATAAGAACAGCCTTGATTAGGTTAGGTTGATTTTTCATCCGACACCCGCCGACGCTTTCAGTCCCGCCCCTACGTGAGTCATCAAAAGCATTACTGCGTTATCTCACCGACCTTCAAGTGAGATCATTTATTGTCCTTACGATGCGTTTGGCTCCAGCGATTTTGAATAAGAATATATCCACAACTGTGTTGATTTACATTTCTCATCTGCTTTATTCTCATTCAGTCTTTATGCAAATTACATTATGCATTATTTTATTATTTACGTTTATTGGGATTTAGGTGTTTGGCCCTGACTGTACTCGGTTTTTCTGTGTGCACTTCGAACCCAGGACCTCCCGAATACGAATCTGGAGTGCGTCACAGTGTCATATTTACAATAGTATTGACGCAAGACACTTCTGTTTATCTTGTACGGAAATCTTTGACGGCGTTACAGATGTGTAGATTGAGGTTTAGAATAGTTGGAAAAATTTATCTGTTGAGGGTCTATAAAATCAAATTAACGTATTAAAATAAAGATATAATTCAATCATATTGCCAACACCATATTCCACATAAGCGCAACATCGACGGTGAATGAAATAATTTGATTTCTGTAGTAATGGTATGATATTTCTTCTGCAGACGTTCAGAAGTGTCAAAGAAGTGTGTAATAAATGATACAGAATGCTGATAAGCTGGATCACTTTTATTTGAATTGATTGCCAATGCATTTTTTTCCTTCCTCTTTGGTAGAATATTTTCAATAAAACAAAATGTAAAATAAAAACTGATTTCTGCGTTAGACAGATCTTCATTTGTTCCATTCCATCTCATTTTATTGTGTTTTTTTTTATTAGTTTGTTGCGTAGCTGCTATTCACAAAAATAAAGTTAATCTAATTTGAATCGAATTTTTTTATTTTTTTTTTAATTCCATTCCGTGAAACGACGACTGAGGGGGAAAAAGTGTTCGAAATTAAAGAGGGGAGCAAAATTAATCAGATTTCCAGAATAAATTAACGTACATTGCATCGCGTGTGTTGGAAAGTGTATTGGGCTTAATACAAGACTTAGTCCTGCCTGCTCGCCTCGTAGCTGCTCTATACATAACATGCATACATAATGCTCGCATTGTCCACTGCACGTAATCAAGGGACGGTCGTATACGTGTGTGTGTGTAGACCGCGAGCTAATACATTTATAGGCAGTGCTGTATGTCAGGCCTCCTTCGTAGTTGTGAGGTTGTTCAAGGACACAGAACCCATGCATCGTATTTCAAAGGTTTACAGTTCAAATCCCGGCCCCCGAGACCGCCTATGCTTCCTGGGAAGCTTCATTAGTCTCTCCACATAAACGCGGAAACAATTCCTTAAATTATATTACGTCAATGTTTTTATACGTTAACGAATTCTGATACTTAACAATGAGGAATTAAAGCATTTTGCAAGTTTAGATTCTATAAAGAATGTAATAATTATTGACGTCAAATATAACAATATTTTTCAACAGTCTTATGAATTCCTGGCGGGGTATTATCAGTTTCAACTGCTGTTGTTTCAATGCTATGTAAAATAGTTATCTGAAACAGTGGTAACAGGATATTTCGTATTTCGACCTAGTGTTAAGTCAAGCAGATATATAGTATTGTTAAACAGGATTTATTCTCTTTAATGATGCAGTAACGTGTCCATTTCAAAACACAATTAAATTAACTAATAACACCTTATTTATTTATCATATTGTACACATCGTGCGATGTTATGGAATCGTATTAGTTCGTAATATAAATTAAGCTTTGTTTATACAGTATAATTAATTTAACAATGTGGCGTTAGGCAATATATTGACTGATAATTTCATGGAATATTATTTATATATCCACGATATTGTATCGAAACAAGTGTGATTAAAAATAAATTATAGTTTTGAGTATAGTATTTAAATTATCTGTATTATTCTATTACAAAATAATCAAATTTGAGTAATATTAAAACCTTAAAGGATTTTTGTGCTGTCGAACATATGGTAAGTTACACTTATTACGCAAATTACATTTATCGTTTGTATAAACCCACCTAGGCCCTGACGACTAAACAAATTAATTGATTTATTACTGAATTGATCACTAACGCTCTTACATATACTCTTACCCATTCACCCATTCTCTCATTTACATCCAACATTAAAAGATTACATGCTGTCAAATTAAAGAACAATATGAAGTTATAATCTCAAATATTTTGCGGCTTTACCATAAATATAAATTTGTATGGGGGACGATAAAAGGAAGGCAAATAGAGTTTTGGAAATTGTCCCTGATAATGTTAAAGTTTCATATAGAGAGACTATAGGGTATTACAGATTAAAGCCGAATTGTGTGTTGTTTATTAAGCGATTTTCAAAATTTCGAGAGAAAAAAAAATAGGCAAACTTGCAGCTGTTGAAGACAAAGAACTAAACAAATGTAATTAAAAATGTTCCTACGACATATGAGAAACCATTGTAAATTTCACAGTAAATTAGAAACCATTTGTACAATAACTTCAAGATCGAGCTACAAGTTTAAAATAATATTTAGTCTACTTTTATGTATGTAAATTTCTGATTGATGTATTAATGTAAAATATTTTATATTTCTACTGTAAAACTAATATTTTTGCTTTTAACTCTTGGGGGTCAGGGTGCAGTAAGGACTGACTCAGGGTTATATCATCACGTCCACTGACGATGGGCTTTGGTGTTATCGTTGTTGAAGATTTCGACAGTACCAGGGTTGTGTTAATATTTTTTAACATTGTTATCGATGTATCTGTTATCAAAGATTGCAGTTGAAAGGTGTGCAGCATTAACGTGTGTTTTTTTTTACCTTCTCCGAAACGAAATTAGGGGCATTGCCCTGTCGCATTCTTTTGATTCTCAGGCCGCTGATGTTGAATTAACCAGACATGTGATGACAAGTAAGTGAGGGTAGGAATTTGGCAGTGGGCTACCCAATACAGTGCGGTGTTCCGCTTGTATGAAAACAGTAGGTTTCGACTAGGATGTGGTTGGTCGCATAGCTACGTGTGATACCACATTGTTTGCTCTCCATGGGGGTTAGGGGTGGATACAGGGATTTTGTACGTAGTTAGCCTGGGTTCGATTCAGTCTGCTATCATATTCCTCTAATTAGCATTTCGATTATATTTATGTCAAAGTCAATGTGTCAAATGCTTGCCATGCTGGATACTGAAGACTGGGAGAATACGTTTCAGTAACATTACTGTGAAGTAATGAGTCCTTACCGTAATAGACATTGGTCTTCAAAACTTATTATTGTGTTGTAGACAAATTATTAAATCCTTGACATTTCTTTCTTGGTTTATTAATTATACTTTGAATTCCTTAGATTATATATTATCGACTAGTAGGATGAATGTATCGAAATGTAAGGAAAAGCTGTTTTTGCTTACGCGGAGTGAAATCTTACTGCAATTAACTTTATCACAGTAGATTTTCAGCTAAAGTGAGTTTACATCGAGATAAATGGGATAGGAAGAAGTCACAAGAAAGAATTTCAGGAATTACGTGTACTCCCATGGAATACGTCTTTGTGCTGTAGTTACATAGGAAAGAACTGCACAGCAAACTACTGCCTTCGACCCATACATAAGCACACAAGAGGAGTCCTTTCTGTTGAGGATGTTCCACCCCCATAATCCACCAGCTACCAGCAAACTGTCATTCAGTATTCCCTAAGATTCCCCCCTAATCAACCCCAAACCTCCTTAGTCCATGATTTTACTTGTTGAAGTCTGCAGGGGATGAGGTCATAACACCATCCTGTATAAACGTATTGTAATTTCTATTTTAAATCATAAACTAGGGAAACGTGTACTCTGGTTTCCAGTAAATATATATATTTTTTAAATTAACTGCAGATCTAATCATATCACTGTATTACTGTTCAGAGTCGTAAGTAATTTTATTTTTATTTTGTTAATTATACGTGTTATATATTTTTTTGTCAAATGGACGTTTTATATCGTGGCCAGATGTATATTTTATGTTATCTACAAATTATTGTATGGGGAACCTTTTTTTTTTAGAAGACTGGCAACGTTTGGTTTTAGATGCATATTCATTATGGATTAGGTCGGTCGGTTACGAATCAAAATTTAATTAATTCAATATTGGAACGACTTGAATGTTCGAGACATACGGGAGGACAATATTAATGTGGACTCTAATGAAATACGTTTAGCATCGTTGATTTGACTCAGGCTCTGGACTGAAAAGTCAGATATCATGTTAGTGGCAGTTAGATTCTAAAACCAGAACCTTTGTTATCAAACGTTAAGAATAAAGTTTTCTGATTACAACACATTTTATTTCCTATAAAAGTTACTTGCTACTAAATATAGTTTTTTTTGTCAGTCTTATTCTGTTTAACCTCAAGCGAAGTTTTTGTTCATATGATTCCTGCCTTACGAAAGAGCTCCTTAGCGCACTTTAAGTTTCCTTAAAAAAAAAACTAAACACATAATTACAGGAAGTAACATGTATATACACCATGTTTAACATCAACTGGATTGCGAACCATATTTTGAGAACCTCGTCTTTCATTAACTGCTGTGTGAATTGTTCACCACTGAAGTGGTAGGCCATGTCAGTTATTTCATAGCCCTATACAGTGTGTAATTATGCGACCGCTTTAGAGTTATTGACAAATTGAATCATTGGAAATGGCAGAAGGGGGGGGGGGATTTTCTATGAGTCCGTAGTTCGCTTGGTGCAGAATTTCTGTACCAACTGTATATTTTTGCGTAGGCAGGCATGACGCTTTGAATCAAGCGTTAATTGAGTGATAGGTTTTGGTGATTCATCATCGCTAGAAGGGACTCCCTCGAACCCAAGCTCCAGTCTTTTATCTTTATCCCTGTCTCACGTGCCCACGTTCTACCCCCCCTCCAACCCCCACCCCCCAAACCCCCACCGACCCCTTCAACACCCTCACACTTCAGTCTTCCTTTTATCTACATACTATAATTTTTTTCTAAATAAAGAGACCTCTTTTTGACTTCGTCTACTTTTTTTGTATGAAAACGCTAAAAGAGTGGAAACGTTTCCAGTTTGTTCCACCCCCTGTTATGCTGCAATACATCGAAACTTCAATTGAGGGAATGGTAAAGAGAAATGATGGACTCAGTATAGTTGCTGGAAGCTAACGATGTATGACACAGGGTTCAGTGTACTTGCTGTGGGTCTTATCTTCTTAGTTTGGTACTCCCTTCACAGATCGAAGTGTCTTCGGCAGCCATCTTTTATTAAACTGTTTGACTGGTGATGGTGGTGTGCAAAAGGTAAGGTTCCTCATATTTCTTCATAAAGATGTATGGGGGAGTGGAGGTAAATCTCCACTCTTTGATACCTAGGGGTTACTGACGTGGTTGACCAACTTGATGCCAAGAGCAAATGCACATAATATCAGCATCTTTCCTACGTATAGCGTGCCCAAAAATGTATGTTTCTTTGGAAAGAATTGAAATGCGCTGTTTTTCATGTACAATTAAATATGCGTTTGTTGCAATCATATTTTTGACTTTTCGTTACACAGACCATAGGCACTCATCGCCCTGATGATAGAGGCCAGAAGCACTTCTGAAACGTTGGTAAACTTTTACCGGGCTAAACGGCTTCACAACCAATAAGAGCCATCTTCGTTCTCACCGCCGTGAGAATATCAAATGCTCTGCAGTCCTTTGTTTGTTAAGGAGGTTACCGAATCATAAAGTCAAACGTATTAAGTGGGCGGGGTCAGTTTATCGCCAATCGCCAAAGGAAGAAACCAATTTGGAGACTAAACGTGGATGAAAGATCACTCCGTCCTAGGGTGTTAATGTAGTTAAGATTCTACTGACTCAGTATAACGGCCAGTGGGTGTTGTTTTAAACATGGCGGTGCAACTTGTAGTTTCGTAAAAGCAGAGGAATTTACTTTCCAGTTAAATGACGCCGGGGAAGAAGTCGCTGAGTTAGTAAATTGGCAATTTTTATTTTACTTATTGTAGTGGTTTGTTGAATCATATGTGACGTAGAGCTTATAACATATGTTTTTGTAGAGGCGTCTATTCACGTCAGACAAAACTTTACTTCACATGAGGAGTAATTTAACACAGTTGCATTTGAAGTAGAAAGAACATTACGTAAACTGGACTCCAGTTTAAATAAACTTTTTTTTTATATCTTAATTGCGTCATGTTTGTGTTTTATTGATACAATATTTTTATTTTCCGTCTATACACAAACTTAAAATAATGTTGTTTAAAATTACTTAAAATTATAACATTCTCAGTAGACACTGCATCATGTTACATTTTTTGTATCGACGACATGTTTCAATGTGTATTACATCATCATCAGGTCTATCAATTTTAATATATTTTAAAAACTGTAGTACATTTTGCGTTGCGTTTATTGATTATTTTAGTTTGTTTAATTTTAAGTTTTTGTCTCTTCCTTTTGGTTTGGAGGTTGTACTTGGATGTTTTATATCTGTAAAATTAATTTTTCAAGTCGTGATTTTGGATATTGACATAGGAAATATAATAATTTAAAAAGTTAATACGTAATACAACGTAATAAAATGTAAATGAATCAGAATAAAATGTAGTAAAAGGTAGTAAAACATACCGGGTTGTAATTGATGTGTTGTGTGTCCGATATTAAGAGACGGTAAACTTAAATAAACGTTCAATTTTATTTGCATGCTTAACCACCATCGTGGTCGACTAACAAAAGTCTTCTATCTGGTAGAGATGGTTTTCTGAAAAGTTTATCTACTGTTTACAGCAACAAACGATGGCACGCTGAACAGAAATTTCACTGCGAGACCGCCCAAGTACCGGATCAAAAATGAAGCCCCTAACGTAGGATCGAGGGTGCGATATTATTTTGCTTGGTCAAGGCTCTCGCCCACCTAGTGTGGGGGGGTGGGGTGATAAATGAATATGGAACAGTTGTAGACTGACTAGCAGGTGGAAAACGAATAACTCGCAGCGAAACCTGCTTTACCGAATCTTGTCTTGTCAACCAGGAAAGTCACTCGAAGACACACGAAAGTGAACTAGTATCTTCGGTATGAAAATGTCCACCGCCTAGCCCCGTTGAGTCCTGCGTGCTTGGAAATGGGGATGACACCCCCTGACGACAGTTGATATCTTTGTCAACCCTGCCAAGGGAGAGGAACGTTTTGTAACATAAAGTAGCCCACTTACCTATACGTACTATCGGTTCATTGCTCTTACATTTTTATCTTTGTTATCCCAGAACTATACACGAACGAAGAGGAATGGGGTTGGTTTTGGGGGAGTGGGGCAAAAATGATGGGCTCGGATGGAGGCATGCAGGGCGAGAGAAATGCGATGGGAGGAGAGAGAGAGAGGGGGGTTGATTCGTTTTGTTCTCTCGTAACTGATTTTTCGAGAACATACCATAGATACACACACACACACGTGAAAAAAAAACCTTTCACATACAATAGGCCGGCGATGTGGTCCTTCGCTTTCATTTCATTCGCTTTGGACTGTATTGAAAAAGCGGGGGTTTTTTGTTTAGTTCGATGGGAAGTGGCGAAGAGTGTGGGGGGAGGGGGTTGGTTGCTTGGTTCCATGGGGTGGTTGGGGGTTAGTGGAAATGCAGCAACCGTTGATTAGAAGAGAGAAGTACAAGTAGGATTGGGGGAGAGTGGGGGAAGGTGGAGGGAGTCCTGGAGAGTAATGAGTCAGGATTATAATTATCATAATGAATTTTCAAGCGAGCACGTCCAAAGCTGTGCTTGCAGTGGCACGTGACGTGTCCGGGGATGTAGCGGTTGTGGGGGGTGGCGGTGGAATGAGGGGTTAAGCTTTGGTGATGTCAGAGGGGAAAGAGGTGGGAAAACTGATGAGTGGGAACTGAGTACAGTCTCATTAAGCATTTATGCTTAAATCTATTTCAGTGTACAGTTACTTCTTCTGATATCGAAACATTTTCGCAACTTCAAAGGGCGGGTTTTGCTCAGTCTGTATCGGCTAATTGATGAATGCTTTGCCCTATTGAGCTCTTTCACGTTTATCATAATTAAAATCCAAACTAGATCCGGAATATCACAGTACTAATATCAGTTAAATTTAACACATTTAGATTATATTGCTGAGAAGAATGTCGTATCTGAAAATTACATATCGAAGAAGTTCGTAATATATGTTCTTTGCCTAAGATGTTGAAGGTGATTCATATAAATTTTCAATCGTAAAGCCTCAAGGGGAGTGAAGTGTTTGGTGTGCTCATACGTGGTAGGATATTGTTAAAATGGGAACTAGGAGGAAAAGAATGTTAACTGGCTTAATCAGGCTCTCTAACAGCGTTGCCATAACAACGGATAAGATCAGAGTACCATCGTCACAACTTGCAACCAGATTTCACCGCGCACACAAACAAATATAGAGCTTTTCAGTATAATGGCTTCGTACTTGTTTATCTGTGCGTTAAGCATCATGGGTACGAGTGGAGTGTTTGTGTCCTCTCCTCCTCTATCGGGCCTGAAGCCTGATGTTCGCGTTGTTCTCTTCCGATTGGCACGGGAGTTGGGCGCTGTTAATTTTGTTTTTGTCTGGCTCCAAGAGTCCAGAAAACACTTTCTTACAACGATGATATGTCGGAAATTTTGGTGACAGTCGGTAGGAGAGGGTGGAGGGTCATCTGTGGAGGCGACACAAATAGAAATTTGAAAAATTTTGTGGCATTTTTCCTTGTCCTCTTGCTACGTATTTATCTGTGTGGTTACATTGCGTTGTTTTATCTCATTAAAGTTATACTTAACTTTATAACATTAACTTTATATGCATACATAAAAATAAATTAAGTCTTATAAGTTTTTCATGTTTTTTTTCTCTTTTCGTTTAATTTTTCGTTCATTTTTGTGCCTTGTGTTTGGTGACTCGTTTTGTGTTCCTTGGTGGAGTTTTGGGGTGTGTGCACCCAGCGATACGTACACGGAACATGTGTTCAGTAATTTCTTCGACTGCGTCATTGTCCAGTCATTTCTCATGCATTTCAGAATTACTTTTACTCGGAATATGATGCCGATCATTTCGCGTTCGGTTTGATCTAAACCACTCAAGTCCAAATTATTAAATATTTTAGTTTTGAAGTACACGGTTACTTTTTGTCATCTAAAAGCCTGAAGGAAAAAATATGTATATCAATAAAAAATTTAATTGTAGGATTTATTTATCCCGGTAAATCTGAGAGTGATAACTATATTTTTTCTTTCTAGATTTAAATTTATTATAACACCATTTGATAGCGAAGTTATTTGAAGTTGATGTAAGTTATTTTTCGAATTGTACTTTATATAAATCTTCGCCAGTTTTACACATGCTCTGTAATTGAATATGTGTAAGAAACGTAGTATTACGAGTCAGAATAATGTTGGAATGTATGGCACGCCTCGCTTGATACTAATGTTTTCGTCTAGAGCGTGTTTTGTTATGTTCAGAATTTGTTCCTCTGAATGCATATCGTCCCGTGGACTTCCAAATACCTGCGTAATTCCGCTCCACACCAATTATGTCACACGTACACATTCCATTCCACAGTTTGATTGCGTGCTACCTTCACAGTTTTCGATGGAGGATATAAATAGGCTGTACCATAAATGCTTACTCGAAACCAATATTATATTGAAATGTTTGATTAGCGTTAGACGCTTGGGTGCATGATTTAAATAGTGAACCATTTCCATGCGCTGAAATAAAAAATAGAAATAAATCGAGTTCAAAACTGAACTCTTCTGCCTTGACTATCTTTGGTGTGTGATATCAGTGAAAAGAAAGCTCTTCTACCGCCTGTCGGCAGTTTAAGCCATTCATTTGCAGTTTTAAAACAATTTAAATTTGGTCTAAGTATTACTAAAGGCTTATAAGCATAAGCCTTCTTTTGTTCGCATGTTTCCATCGCAGCGTTCGTCTCTCTGTTGAAACACAGTGATGGTAATTTTTAAGGAGTAATTTGACATGGAAATTACGTATCCTTGTCGCAGTTATACATAGGATGGTGTTGTTGGCTAGAGAATTTTAATTGCCAAGTAGCCTTAAGTAATTAAATTTAGTATTAAGCACTGCGTGCTGCAATTGTGGATACGTGTATTATAAACTGTTGTATATGCAAATTCAGTTGCAAATTGTACTCTTGCGTCATTAAAACTTATTAAATGCTCTTTTAATTTATCACATTGGTTATTAAATATTAACTTACAATTAAAATCGGGTTTGAATGTTTCTTTTGCGCTTTCGATGGGAGAATGGAACACAAAATATTGTTAACTGAATGATAGCAAGCATTCTTCTAATTTAATCTGCTTCTTTAATTTGTTCATGAGCACAGTCGTAGCCAGGTATTTTAACTCTGCCACATTTTCGTAGGATTTATGAACTACCTTCATTTATATTGTTCAAAGGAACACACAACGTAGTTAAAACAACTTGTTACATTTGTCCTCATGCGTGGTAAGTGCTCAGTTGTGTGTTTATGAGTGAATGAAACTCCAAGATCATGCTTCTAAGTTTTTTCCTTTCCTAATCTTTTATTAACGTGGCCCTTGGCATGAGTAGTCCTTCCTGTTAGTGTCATCTCGTAGCTTTAGTGTACATTGTTGTCTACAACTCGTATTACAAACGAGGCCCTCTATAACAGGAGTGTAGTGTTGTGTACAGCAAACACTCGACCACATGTTCAGCATCACAACTAAGCATACCACACTCACTCCTCATTCACCTATCTGTACGTCTGTCCGTCCAACTATTGCTGAGTGACGGGAGTCAGTGATTGACAGTACCACACACTCACACCCACCCTCGAAATTGATCATCAGCATCGCCCTCTTCCTAGCGTTAAAGCGACACCTCGTGTGTGGAAACTACTCCACATTTTGTTCCGCGGAACATTTTGTGTCAGTGGGACGTTTTGTTCTTTTCTGGATCTGTAATAACAGACAGAGTTCTCGTGTGATATGCTTCTTGTTACATGCAACATATTTCGGTATTTGTGTATGATTTTCTTTGAAATTGACTCCGTTGTTTGGAAATTTACCTCCTCTTCATCGCCAAAGAGAACAATTCATGAGATGGGCAGACATGTAGATTGCATGGGAAGATTAGAAATGCTTGTGAAATTTTAGTTTATAAAGTGAAGACAAAGTATGATTGTGGAGATCAGACTTGGAAGTGGGAGGGTAATATTAGATAAGTTGCGTAGGGATTTAATTTACGAATAAGAGATATTTGATGACCACTTTTTGAAAGGTGGTATCTTCTGAGATAATCAAGAAAATCTCCGGGGTTTAACGAACCCTGACATTGATTGACGTGTTCGCCATTGAACACTGTCTACAGAAGTTGAATTTATCCAGTCCATATCCTCACATCCTGTATATTCATACTCATCTGTAATATCGTCCCCGCATTTACTCCTCGGTTTTATAAATTGTTTATTCCTTTTGTGTTACTTTTATTGAGCATAAAGAGCTTTGTGAATTGCCCTCAGTTGCTCTCCTAGATGTGATTGACTTTCATGCAATGCATCTTCGTAAGCCTCGAAGCAAAGAAACTGCATTGATGCTACTTTAGTTTTAAACTCGAGTTCCTAATGAATGAATCGGCCTTGAGATTCGATCCTCGGATCTCTCAGTTAGGGTCACAATGATGCCAAATCTCATGCTGCCCTCTGCAGTGTCTCAGATCCACACTGCAGTGATAGAGAGAGCACGCAGCCTCCCTGGCTCCAGTCAAATTAACAGCTTCGAATCTCGTTTGCATTAACACATCGCTTACCTTCGGCATTTACCTGAGGCCCATGCTTTCATATCTTTTAGGTCAGTGGTATTCAACCTTTTTTCTCCGCGTACCCCCAGATATAATTTCTCTTTAACTTTGTACCCCCAAAGTTGTTGGTGTATAATTCAAGTTATACATAGTATATAATCTACATCTAAAATAAATTACATTACTGATTATTCAGTGTTTATCATAAAAAAATTTTTTTTTAAATTTCACGTACCCCCTAAGATGTATTCGCGTACCCCAGGTTGAATACCACTGTTTTAGGTGATAAGGGAGTAGAATAATAACGCCTACAGTTATATGGCACGTACAGTTTAAATTATAACGCAGTCATAATTTGGGTTTCTATACAGATCGACAAAAGACTGTATCAGATCACTAGATTCTTAGGTTTATCCGACGGACATAAAGATGGATGGATACATAATGCATTCTGATGACGTCGGAAAGGATGGAGCTTGAAATAATCTGTTTACCTGCTTAAATTTGATATTGATGCCACTGTTCTGGCGGTGCTATTTGAATTCTTATCACTCCAACAACAACAAAAACAGTAATTTATATTTAAGACTACATGTGTAAGTTTATTATAGTGATTATTTGCACTTATTTATATGGACTTTATTGTGTCCCTCTTTGGTAATTTCACGGGACATGACGGAAATTTCTAAAGTAGCTGAGCAAGCTTTCACAGAGCTGACGCATGTTCTTTGCATTCAGTAGGCGTGAAATTCTAATTTTGGCTTTGTAAATTCACTATATGAATTAGGTTTGCCTCACCACAGGGGAAAGTGTAGGGCTAACACGTTGAAATAGGCCACATCGCTTCTAATGCCACATCCTTATTAATTAGTAACTTATGGTCAAATACCATTCAATGTTGTAAACTTCTGCAGCTGAAAAGCGTCATTAGATAACTAAAGAAACTGAATTTTGAAATTCTCAGGGCGGTGAAGACGTTTTTTATGGTAATCTGGGTTGTAAGACCATGTGGTTTTGTGGAAGGTTGAGAACGTTTCGGCCGACCGTATCGTCTCCATCTTCAGGGTGAATAAATCAGTACGTTCCTCCGAAACGTTGGTGACGAACATTAGTACGACATGGCGGTACAACCCAGAGGACATTGGTTTAAAAGCGAAGAATCCTTTGTAATGTTCCCCTCATCGTCATTCATTATCATCTTGGTGGTTAAAAAGCTTTGTTAAACAACCGAAGAGTCAATCAATCATCGAGCAATCAGCTATTAATATGAGTCTCAGTCACGTGTTACAAAGGTTACCTGATTTATCCAGCAGGCATTGTGTCAGTTTTGCAAATGGATTATGTGACGAATTTGTGATGAACATCAAACACATACATATGCCTCCGGCTTGAATCGAACTCAGGATCTGTGGTGAACAGAGCAGTGTCATGTATCTTTGCCGAAACGGTTAAAACGACAATTACTCTTGGATCGATAGGTTGTGCTAGTGGTTACGTCCGAATCTCGAACCCAACCGTTGTCTTTAATGTGAAGATGAAAAATAACACAAATCTGTCAGTATTAACACGACCAATCAACTGAAGAGACTGGCGGCCTGTGGACCACATACGGCCCGATAACACTTTATGGCAAGGCCCGATAAATTATTTATTAATTTGTTACTAGTTGTAGACAGCTATTATACTTCAATGGATTTTTAAAATGTCGTGATTCTTGTCTTATCTGCTGTATTACGTTATGTACCACACATATTAACTTTAAAATCCTGCAGTAAATATAAGTTTCCCAGGTAAACACTGTGCCATATAAAAACTGCTGTAATAATTTGTGTATTTGAATAAAATGTATATTTGAGCATAAGCCTTTATTATGGTAATTTGTTCAAGGTAACGGAAGTTACCTATAAGTTTCCAAATTTTAGTGCCAGGAGGGGTCTCTTGACCGTTTGGTCCAACTGGAAAACTGTTCTTTGCCCGAGGCAAGAAAACAGTTTTACCACCCTGGTTTATATCAAGTGCGCAACATAATATTGCTATAACGAAATATTAAATGTAAGGAACATGTAGGAGAATTTAAAGTTCCACGGCTTATATTCATCCTCATTCTGATCAGATGTTGCGAGTGATCGATATTCGCCAACCTCAGTAGCCACTTGTCAAATCAGGCCCGGTTTACTTCCAAGCTTTACATCACTCCTGCATCAAAGTCGTACGACTGCTCCACATAACATAACATTTTCGAAGCAATATATATAGCAGGAACAGCCGTACCTCCTAGCTATATTTTCCAGCATGTGAAAATATGATTTAGCACTTGGCCTATTCTGTTCCCTCCACCGCCCGGTTGCAACGTCATTTTTTATCGCCACGGTTTTCCCTTCTCATCCCTCTTTCTCCCTCACTCTTTTTCCCACCCAATACCACCCTCTGTAACACCACCACCATCACCCCTCAGCTCCCACACCCTCTCGTTACAGCAAACTCGTACAGAGTAGTAACATTATTCATGCAATGGCGGCCTCTATAATTTTTAGCCATAAAATAAATCATCATTATTGCACAGCAGTAACACCAGTAGCAGTGGTAGCAGCAAACGGCCGTCGTACATGTTCGAGGTGTATATCTATATAGTGTCCGAGCTAGCAATGCCTACCGCCATCATTAAAAAGTGAAGTGAGTGAGATGGGGCGGTTGCTTCAAGTAGACTGTTCGCTTGTCAGAGTTTCTCGCCTTGCCCTGACTGTAATTGCAGAATGTACACACACAAGGAATCAATATTACACGCCTAAAAGCTTTATTAGTTTTCTTTAAATTTGTTTACTTTTCTATAAAATCTCATTTGTAAGAAGAACGTTTATAGTGAGCTTGTAATATTTTACCGTGTGACGGAAATTTAATATTGGTTTTTTTCCCTCTACGTATTTTCTTTATTTACTTATGAGGATGAAACTATTTCATTTCCAAGTCCCGTCTTTATTTTACTTTAGTTTATTTTGATAAAGACGAGACTAAAATCGTAAGATTTCACTTTCTCACGGCAGCGAGCATGAAGATGGTTGTCTCCTGGGTTCTAACGCCGTGTGGTCCGGTAAATTTCCACCGCTACACGGCGTTACAAAGAGACTAAAGTCCTCTATGTCACCTTCTGAAAACTTATTATTGGGCATTAAAACCACCAGATCAACATTTGCGACAGGTGTCCTACATTAAAAGCATTTTTATTTTAGTTAATATCATAATACAGTTATGTCTTGCGTTTCCCACACCATACGTTACATATCGCGAGGCCTGTAATCGATATCCTTCGCAACTTCTCACAATTTCGATACAATGAAGTAGCAGCTGATTGGCGGGGCACCTTACTGATTGTGGTTTGTAAGGTCAGGTTTCCGTTCTCGTCAGGGTATCGAATGGGTTCCGGGTGATGTCTCCGCGGTGGTAAGGTGGCCATAGATTTGACCTCTTGCCTTAATTTAATCCCGAGGTCTAAAATTCTTCAATTCAGCGTCACCATTTTCGTGTCGCGGTGCTTAGTCAAAGGATAACTCTACCTTTCCACAATGCATAACTATTCGGTCTTAAGAGGAAATAACTGGGAAATGGCGGAAATTGCATACTGATTTTCTTTACAGTCTGTGCTTTTCTCTTTGAATTATAAGGATAATTTAATCAAGGAATGTAAGATTTTCAAGAACGCACGAAGGGCTTTAGTCGTAAAACTTTAATGGACCAGATTAGTTGAGAATTATAATGCTAAAATGTATCTTAGAGAAATGTGGATATGGACTGAATTCAACTGACTCACGGATCAAAATTCGGTGTCAAGTAGTTAGCACTCTTCCTTCGTATTCAGGAAATCTGTGGTACTTAACTCGGTCCTTAGTTCTTGTGATTTTCTTCAATCCCTCCTGGCAAAGTTTTAGATGGTAACTTAATTTAGGACACAAACATTTCCTTCCATATCATTTCAAATTCATCATTTGTTAATCAACCTATCATAGATGCTGTATAGTTGGAGCTACTGGCTGCTTCGTTAAATAAATTGGCTTAGGATAAGCTCCGGTTTCCATGGAAACTGCAAATTTCTTGACCAGAAGCGCCGAGGAGTTAATTAGCCACTTATAACGTAATAAATAAAATGGAAGTTATATTGTCATCTCAAGATACATTAAATTAAAATTGTGTACTCAGGTATTATTTAGTCGTAATTCATTTGGTGAAGGGAGAAAGATGTAAGCCTGTATGTTCTATGAATAGCAGAATGAACTTTGGACATTTATGTGACACTTCAGGCAGAAGCCAAACACGACAGAGTACTGATGAAAATCGTGGAAAAGCTGAGTCTGAATTATTGTTTTGGGGGATTTGTATGATGTCAGAAAATATTCCACTCCTTCTGTGCTTTTATAAAGAATGCGCGTTTAGACGGATGTATAACCAAGTGAATAACATACGTATATTTTTCTGAACTACATATTTATCATACCTACTGTTTTCCATTTTTATATGTTTATTGTGCACCTCCAAGCCTGTTACAAATGTTCTTCTGTTTTATGAGAATGAAGGCAATGTCTGTGGAATGAGTCAGCTGTCAACTTCATTACAAAAGTAACTTTAATCACTAATTATATTTAATTATCAGTATTAACCCTAAGGGTAAAAAGAGAGTCAGTCCCATGTCAGACCCTTTGCTCTAGTCCTCCCTTTTTTATATCGCTTGGTATTGTGAGTGTTTTGCTGCTAAAACGTCGCAAGTACAATCACTTGCTTTATCTCGCCTTTATAATTGACTTTGTAAAGGAATCGTGTGCACCCTTCTGCTAGAGAAAGTGTCATACAGAACTTCATATAACGAATTTAATTAAATTTGACCTCGCGTGAGTTTTGACCACGTTCTTTTACTTTCCCTAGCTGTCCTAAGCTGTCACGTATATATAGTGCATTTTACACAAGGAAGAAATGTCTGCTGCCTGAATCCTTTGTAGTTGACAGACTGTGTAATATGATTTTGTTCTAAAAATAAACCTTAAATCCGTTGTTATACTTTTCTTTCGTTTCCAAGTTTTTTAAATCATTAAACTAAAATAATACTCAAATCTAAAACTTCTTGACGATGGTGAAGAGTCAATTGAATAAAAATTTCCTTAGATATTATCCATCGTCTAGTAAATATAAAACGTAAAACGACGTTTCGGAGATGGGACTCTATCTCCGTCTTCAGGTTCCTACACAGTTGGGCCCACTAGATAGAGCTAATCCGGAGATAGGGATTAGCTCTATCTAGTGAGTCCGATCTCCGAAACGTCGTTTTACGTTTTATATTTACTAGACGATGGATAATATCCAAGAAAATTTTTATTCAATAAAAATAATACTACTGTTTTTACTTTGGATATTCATCCCACGATCATGTTCTCAAAAATCACAAATAAATCTAAAGAGTTCAAATTAGTGCACACAAAATTGTAAGTATACTAAATAGACCTCTGTTCACATAGAAGCTAGTTTCGCTTTCTTCCGGTGATGTTACAAATCCATTAAAATATTTAAAGACCTTCGTATTAATGAAAGTGAATGGTTATGTATGCGTAATATAAGGCAATGCGATAAATTATTAATATTGAGACAAAGGACTTCAAAAATACGATGTGATTGTAAAGGTGATGAATGCATTGTAACTTTATTGTATTCATTTCAGATAAAAGGAAAAAAAGGTTTTGCTTTCAGATATTTGAACAAAGCAGTTTAAAACATTTGTATCGTGACTAATAAAATGCACTAATGAAGATTTTTAAAATAACAACAACAATAACAGAGTTATTTACTACATTTACGGGCAACATTTCCGCGAAGAATCTGCAATTGTGTTACTGCAAAACCTGTCAATGTAAATTTTGTCTTATTTTATCCTTGCTTGTATTCAACAACAATTCACTTCAACTCGGTTCTTTATTATCTGATAGTAAGCTTTGAGGTCAGGAAAAAGACGGAAAATAAAGATATAGAAACAAAGCAACGATAAAACTTGGACAGTTTTTGTTAAATATCGAGACAATTTAAATGAAACTCTCAAATGAATAAAAATTTACTTGGATATTATCCATCGTCTAGTAATAAAACGTAAAAAACGTAAAACGACGTTTCGGAGATGGGGCTCTATCTCCGTCTTCAGGTTCCTACTCAGTTGGGCCCACTATATAGAGCTAATCCCTATCTCCGGACCAATAGGATAGGATTAGCTCTATCTAGTGGGCCCAACTGAGTAGGAACCTGAAGACGGAGATAGAGCCCCATCTCCGAAACGTCGTTTTTACGTTTTTTACGTTTTATTACTAGACGATGGATAATATCCAAGTAAATTTCTATTCAATTGACTCTTCACCATCGTCAAGAAGTTTTAGATTTGAGAAACTCTCAAAGGTGATAATTCTACTAGTTATCGAATAAAAATCGATGCAATGGAGTTTTTCTCGGTAATCAGGAAAGGAGTTATCGACCCACGATGAACACAGTTAACGAAACGTCGTATTTGTATTCAGTGTGGATGCATCTGATGTCAACGGGTTTTTGCACTTTAGTCCCATCAACATTGTCTTCAGGATACCGAAACAAATTTTACATTTATTTATCATTTATGGGTTTAGTAGACTATCGAAATTTAACTTTGGAAAAGATTAAACTTGGCATCATCGTAACCGTCCATACAAATATTATGATGGCGTTGGTGCAGATTATAGATTTTGACTTTACTTTTCATGAAGGCAATTAAGGTCTGTGTGTGTGTTCTTTCCGTACAGATCGTTTGTGGTATGGTTGGTTTCTTATTGAGCAAACATTCTGTTTTTGAAATCTGATGTTTCCAAATGCTAGAGATGGTACTGCGATTCTCTGTTATCTCATGCCGTGTATACTTGTATGTGATAATCAGCATTTCGAGAGAACATACTGCTTCTATCGTCAGGGTAGAACATGCTCTTCTTCTTTTGTTTATCTCACGAACGTAAACCACCTAACGCTATGGCCAAGTGCTTAGCACTCCTGCTTCATGTTAGAGAAGTTCAAGGTTTAGCCTGAATTTCAGTCCGGAGACCGGCTTTCCTGACTGAAGTTTTTCGTGATTTTCGCCAGTCCCTCCATGCGAATGCCGAGATTGTACCTCAAACTAGGCCATGCCCAATTTCTTCCATCTCCTTTCCAGGTCATTATATATTCATTATCGTGTCATTCGACTCTCGTATTATTAGCTACTGTAATCATCGGCAAAGAAACCACAAATAAGAATTATTCATTGTCAGGACTTTTTCCATCGTCTGTTCTTTAAACCACGACGTTTCGGAGGCTGGTTCTGGTACCTCTCACCTGAAGACGGAGACAGAACTAGCCTCAGAAACGTCGTGGTTTAAAGAACAGACGATGGAAAAAGTCCGGACAATGAATAATTTTAAGTATAAACTACCGTCGTCAAAACCCTTTAGAATTGAATCACAAATAAGAAACCAAATCGCATAAAACAAGTCATATTAAATTGGTTTAAGATCTGTTTACTAGCATCAGACATATTCGACAGCTTATTTTGTTCTAAGTTATCCCGCACAATTTTATGTCTCGGAAACAGACGGCCCGCGAAAGACGACCCCTCCACATTATCTTTATTTTTTTTGTTTCCGTGGCAAGCGTTTTATCACCGTTTTGCAGCAACCTTTGTGGTGCTACACATTTCCACTTCAACCTCCCTTCTACTTCCTGCTCTGGAATCACCTTCCTTCTCCTCTGCTTTGCAGTTCTCTCTATTATTTCTGACCACTCGGCCGAGCTTATAGTCACGGAGACAGCGTTAAAGCTGTTCACACACTGACTGAGGGCTCGGCCCTTCGTCCATAAGGCATGCTGCTTTATATGCAAAGTGCATGAACTGAAAACGTCTCATGTTCCATTCGCATGTTTCAATGGATTGCTATGAAATTTTGTATCAGAGATTTACGGTAGAAGTTGTCAAAAATATTATAAGACTTCTGTCCTGTTTCTTTTAGATTACTAGGTTCGAACCTTGACTGAGTTCCCCGTTATTCTGACAGGGTGTTGTGGTTTCCCTCACTCCACTCCTGGGTATAGGGGGGAAGGGGATAGGGGTTATTACTTTCAAATGTGACACAAATGTCTCCTTCAGTATCCTTACCTAGTTCACCGTTCGTGCTAATCTTGTCGTCCGAGTCTTATAGAATTGTCACAGCGTAATTAAACTGAGGCTTCTTTACTCCAAGGCCACTAACTAACTAACTAACTAACCAAAATGGCGGGCTCCTTTCTTCAAAGATTTATGTTTCTTAATAGTTCCCCCCCATTTTATGGAACCAAGGTGTTCGTCACAGCACTCACACAACCGTTTATCGGATCTTATCATGAACCGGTCCACACTCTCACACCATGTTCCTCTGAGGTCAGTTTTCTCACCCATGCACTCTGCATGTTGTCCCACTGATCTCATCCTGCATGATTTAATTACCGTAATTATATTAGGTAAGGTGTTCACCGGGTCAGGTTGGGAAGCCTGAGGGGAAGAGACCGCCGGGGAGACCTAGACGTAGATGGGAGGATAATGTCAGGCGAGATCTATGGGAGATAGGAGTTGAAGGAGACTGGACTTTGTTGGCCCAGGACAGGGTCTGGTGGAGGGCTTTGGTTAATTCGGTGATGAACCTTCGGGTTCGGTAAGCCATCTAGTTAGTTAGTTAGGTGGGCATTGAGATTATAAGGTTGTAGTGCTATGTACTAAACAAGTTACACCTGTAATAAAGTCTCTATAAATCACTTTAGTTTACCGTTTCTCCACTCCCCAATTCATTTCATCAATTATTAATATAAATTATTGCTTTAGGCTAATTGTAAATGAATTTGTTATAAAGCTTTTTTTTTCCTTCTTAGAGGCAACGTAACTTACGTTTTATTATATAGTTGATAACCAACGCTGTAATTCTTTTGATGTGTTCCTGTGTTCTGAATTGTTATACGTCGGCAAAAGGCAGACGATTGATAACATTGTAATTTATGGGATTAATTTTTGCATTCTGGCACAAGTAATTAAATGCGTTTTAAGCGCTTCTCATCAAAATCGGATTAAATTTTTAATTCAATAAACGGACGCAGCATGTTAATAAATATTTACAGCAAATATTCAAAAGAGCATTTATATCAGCCAGGGCAAAATGGCTGGAAAATATTCTCAGAGTTATCATCTTATAATTATATGTATCAGCTAAACTAAATGTAACCTCATTTCACAGGTCATTGTGTATTTACATGAAATTGTTTAAAATTGTAGTTCTTTAGTACCTAATTCTAATATCTGATGAATGTGCCTGGATATGTGCTACGCTTTTCGACAAAACAACAATAAACAGTATCGACGTTGATTTATTGAAAACAGACCATTTTTAAGAATTCAGTATGACACAAGAGAGTTGATTTTATGGAACAGATATCAAGACTACTTTGTTGAAAAACAAGTAATTTTATGACTTTAATTGTAAAGGTTAGAGTACAAAAATGTGAAGTTTACGACATAGATATTAGGGCTTTGTTTTGTTGAGAAACAAGCGACTTTTAGGACTCCAAAGGGACACAATATGATACCAGATTTTTGAAATTCGTAAGCAACTGCAGGCCTAGTGTAATACCAGTCGTTACCTTGGAAACACGAGGCCTAGACAGTGTCACAGTTTATCGCTCCAACGACACTAAATGATAAGTAACAAAGACAAAGAAATTAATTGACTGAATTACGAGAGAAAATTAGAGGGAAATTTTTCCTCGTCGACTCTGTAGTCGCAGATTTTATTTGTTTAAGCGACTTTGACTGCTTTCAGGTTTTTTCTGATCTTGGTATATTTTGCTGAGGCCCTATATAAGCGTGCAACAGCCCGGTGTAACATAGTTACAGGTTGCGACCGGTCTACGTAATTTAATGTAAGAGAGACTTATGTCTCAGTTGCAGGCAGTCCAGTTGAGTCCACTTCCGAGAGCACGTCTGTCTGTCTGTCTGTCTGTGTGTCGGACCACACAGAGTTTCTGTTCCTGCTGCTGTGAAGATCAATAAACTACTTCTCTCTTACTCTTCTCCCTTCTCCAGCCAATTTCAGTCCTCTTGTGATATACTATATAGTACTCGATCACCACACATCACCGTCTCTCCATTGCTCAAACTGAGAAGTCGTGGGTCGAACCCTTTGTCTCTTTTTATGTTGTTTCTCCTGTTATGAGAATCGCCAAGTTTCTCAAATGGGAAGAAGATTTTATTTTTAACTTTATTACCTCATTCATAAACAGAGAGACCAAAGCACTCGACAGCTTTAAAGATGCTTTGAATTTCCGCCGTTCGTTTCACCTTGGGTTGATAAGCGGTGAAGATACGTACTTAATACGTTTTGCTCTCGAAGGTGTCTGAATACAAGACAACGCTGCTAAAGGTGTGGACTGTAAAATATCTGGACTTAAGTGAGAGGATGATTTTAAAATTTAACTTGGAGAAGTGAGTTGTGATTTGGATTCTGTTGTTTCGGGATTGGATCCATTGGCTATCTTTCGAAAAGCGGTAATCATATCGTGGATTCCGTAGAAGTAAATTTCCTGACCAGGTAGATAACAACCAATATCAATTTTTCAAGGAAGACCGCGACATGGATCCGGTTGATGCAGAAAATACCTTGGAGGGCATGGCGCTACTTGGGGGCGTGGAAAAGCGAGTGAGCAACAGGTGAATGGCTCAGTTTTGAAAACTGCGATTTATGAATTTGTTACAGAAATTAACGCAACGTTGATTCTATTAAGAAAATGAAGTTGCTTAATAAGATGGCCAAGAGAGATTTAAAGCTGAAGGTTCATTACTGCAATCACAAGAACTCACCACTGGTTCCATTTATGATCAACCACATATCAGGACCATATTCTCTCACTATATATATTTATGACTCATTCTGATAGGCCTATGTCCTACGATCTATGCCTAGTGATGTCTCCTCTTGAGGTTTTCGTACCAAACATTTGTATGCGTTTTGGCAGATCACTAGACGTACATGAACTTGTATCAAGTGTCCGTGATGGTTGAAGTTTGCTACTTAATAGTTGGGTCAGTAAATTTCCCATGAAGTGACAGTGAATCGATAAGCTTTCTAGAACGATGGTAACATTTGTCGTTTCCAAGTACCTTAATTTATAACGAAATTATAATTATTATTATTTTGTTACGAAGGATTAGGCCCTCTGGTCTGTACCGATTATATCTAATTCTGAAGCAGTATGTCTAGTAGATATTTTGAATCACTCACAGAATAGCGGACCATGTCATCGCGGGGTCTCTACCTGTTCAGGTTACGGAACACAATAAAACTCAGATGCACTCAATGACCCACTCGAAATTCGAACCCATGATTCTGATGTTCAAGTGGACCAAGACCGTTCGCACCTTTATCTGGCCGCGTGTGATAATCTCGTTTTTCGATTGTTTTTCTTGTTATCGATTCATAGTCGATAGAAGCGAAACTTCATCTCATATTCTACAAAGTTTGAGGATGTTAGAGAACAATGCTGAAATTATGAAGGTACGAAGTAACAGGCGATTAAAAAAGTCACTTACTTCTAATTAAGTGCTTAATAATTTGTAATGTTTGCGTAGCGTAGTTAATTGGTATAATTAAAGCTAGAGGGCCGAGTATTTCAACTAACGAATGTATTAACTTCTGTTCATAAACTGTAACTTTATAGTAAAATAAAATAATGGGCCTAATATGTATAATATTAAATGTACGGCCTAATATCTGCGTAATGGGTAGCCCCATAAATTGTACTCTTCACCAGATATCATGAGGATAATAAAATAGAGGATAATATGGGCTGAACACGAAGCATGCATATGTAAGATGAGTAATACGAACACAGTTTTAGTCTGAAAGCCTGAAGGGAAGACATCACTCGCAAGACCTAGGTGTAGATGGAAGTATCATATGAGGCGATGACTGCTTCCTTCCATAACCTTTCCAGTTTATTGTTTATCCTGTCAGTCTACAACAGGACTTTTTTTCTGAGCTACTGACAGCGTCGTTAAATAAGCCGCGAGGGAATAAAATGAATTCAAACTCTGGTCCTTCTAGACAGTCGCCTAATGTTTGTGTTATCGTAAGGCAATGAAACTCGCCCTCCGGAAGTGCCTACTATATAAAGTTTATTTTGCCATAAATTTATAACTTGATGAAGAAATATCTGAAATTACATTAGAATAATTAGAATATGTCTCTGTATAAACTGTTCACAGATCAAACTTTCATCATGTGTGTGTCTGTGTAATAAATATTGCAACATTTGTTTCTGAACGATTATTTTCTCATGCAGAGAGATTCCTGGAGGGGAAAATCGCTGAACCATTTTCTGGTTGTGCTATATATAAACATCTGTTTGTTTGATTTAGTTTCCTGTGCTACTGTATCCTACAGTGGTAGAAGTTAAAATTGTAGGCTGTTTTGAAATAGTATGGCAAACCTTCTTTCAAGACACAACAAAATCAGAGGGCTTTAGCGAGAAGCGACTTCATTCAACGGCGTTTGTGTTTTGGGAGAAGGTGTCATATTTAGTAATTTTGTTTCAGGCGAATGTCTGCTCACCTACATAATGCACTAACTTCATATTTCAGCCTTCTTGTGAGATTATAGGTAACGGCCCTGAAGATGGACACATTTTGTTTCTCCGAAACGTCACTGTCTATCTACATGTCAACACGACGTTAATACCAAAAAACATTGACCACTTGAATGCTACTTGCCTGGTCAGTAAGTTGGCTGTTTTTTTGCGGAATAGACCCCAATTCTGAACCACTTTAAAACACCGTGGTATATTTATCTGAGATTCACTTCAAAATTTTCACCCCACCTGTTCCTAAGTGTCCCAGAAATTTTCTCCTTCTAAGGTTTTTGGCGACAGTTTTGTTTCTCGGTTGTTCTTAATTTAATTATCGCCCTAACATTAGGTCAGTAACACAAAGTATGACTTTATCTACGTTATCTCAAGTACCTTGCTACTTTATCCATCTTAAGTCCATCCTCAATTATTATTTTTTTGTATCAATTTAGAAAGTCGTCGGGAATTTCTTCATATCAGCACAGGTAATTTTTGATTGATGTGGTATATACCAGTAGTCCAGCTTTTGTAGCTTTGCGTTTTGATTTAAAGTATAATAGTTATTTCCGTTCCATATTTTTAATGTAGGTCTTGTGTTGTCTGTAGTTTGATTTTATTTTGCTTTGAAATTTGTATTGTGAGTCAACTGCAGTAACTTTTTTTTTTTGGACATGTCATTCAGAATTTCAATGAATTGTTTACCGATACACAGTATGTGTAATCGTTTGGTAAAGCGATCATATCATTTCCACAACTCTTCTGTCATTCTGCGAATGTCTCCTCCATCTTTCTCTGTCCTTCTCTGTACCAGCTCTACTCCTCATCTCTATACGTCCATCATCCCTCGCCCCTCATCTGTTTTCTGGCCATCAGTTTTTTTTTCTACAGGATGTTCAAGAACAAGTTGTCATTCTCGTTTTAAAGAATATGATACCACCAGACGGTGTAGAATAGGGGCACACCCAGACCCTATGATTATTGGAACAAAATTTGCACCCAAGGAAAAACGAGTTTTACTGCATAACGGTGAACCTCGATAGCGAAGTCAGGGAGATTAAAGTCGGTCGAACATGTGCCTTGAAAAAAGAGACATGAAATTCGGGCAGAATTATGGTGGGGTCCTACTGGAAAATTGCTACTTGAAAGACGTAAAAGTAGATGGATTGTGAGAGTGGCAGGTGGAATGCATTGGCTGATTACTAAGTCGATGAGCAACTATCAGGTGTTCAATGAAACTCAGCTTTGTAATGAATATGAATGAATATATTTGGTTTAGTACTCTATACAGTGATCTGTGGCTGCCTAACACCAGGTTTTTGTTATCACAGTCCTTAACACTACTTCTTTACTACAAATATTCTTTAATACTACTGTACATAACTATACCTTTATACTACCGTGCCTACAACCCCAGTTACAGTTCTAAATCCCTAATTTTGCCTTGTCTTTTGCATTTTATTTTGTACAGAAAATTCCCTAGAACTGACGTCCACATTCTCCGTACAGCTTATTATTTTCTTGAACTCTTCACAAACGGTAAACCATTTATTCCTCAGAAGCCGTTTCCTCCACCTCCCCGTTTCCGTAAACTTTAATTGTATGTGAATATAATTCTATGGTTTTAAACCCTCTTGACTTTTACGTCGAATTATTGCATATCGAAGATCAGCTGATATTGTTCATTCGTTCTTTGAAGAACGTTAACGCTGGGATGGGCATGAAGTACGTAGAAACACTTAACTTCTTTCAAAATTTTATATGAAGAACGTACTTGTTATCCTCGGACGTTTAACGACGGTTTCTCAACCGCTCAGGTTGCAGAGCTTCGAATGTGTATTGAGTCTTAACAGTGAAATAAAGAAGAGGAACTTGGACTGTTTTAAGGTGTTATATCAGACTTTAAAAGATCATGAACCGCACCGGGATGTCTCGAATATGAAGCATGAATGCAAACGAACTGCCTTCGGTGTTCTGTGGAGTGTGTGTGTGACGGGGAAGATGTTAAGATTGATCTCATTGAATCGACTGTAGGTGATGTTGATTACCGAGTTGTATTATGCGGAAGAATGGCGCACTTCCATTCTGACGGCGACGAAATTTTGGTTCCGCTATTTCAGCAAAATTATAATTCTGCTATTGGTATTGTCTTAAAGAAGGCTCTTCGAGAAATGAATTATATTGTTAGCATGCTTCGATCGTTTCATTCCAAAAGGCAATCGGGCTATAGGTCATTTAGTTGAGGCTTAAGATAAGCTTTTCCTGTAGATATGGAGTAATTTATTGACACACTGTACCAGCATACACCACATGATTCCTCCCTATGCCCCTTCATCCGTCTCTTTTTCCGACTTTGATGTTGATTGAACTTTCAAAAACAGAACATGCTCCATCCAACCACCCCCCCCCTACCTCTTCCGGGTCGTCTCATCATTATGCTTTGCTGCTCTGCTGGAGAGATCAGCTGTACTCTGCTCGTACGTCACGCAGCGGGCAGAATCCCCCAACAACACTTCACCTTGCACTTATAAACATTACCGGCTTTTGCATGTAAGATGTTCTGTCTTTGTGAAGATGTGGACTGAATTTATCTGGCTTAGAATATGGCTCACTGATGGACTCTTGTAAACACGAAAATTAACTTTGGTGATTCATAAAAAGTGGGGAATATGTTGACTAGCACGGTTGCTGTCAAATTCTGACGATGTATTCTGTTCTGTGAAGTTGTTTAATTGTTTTACAGTTTTAAATTTTTACGACTATAAGGAATCGTAAAGGACTTTGTATGTCATAGTGTGTTGTTAGAGTGACTCTTGATACATTAAAAAAAATCTTTACATTGTATTAGGTTACAGACGTGGTGGTAAAAAAGCTTCTTATGGTTGTTGGACAAAGTAGCAAGTACTTCGTTGTTAACATATGAAAAAAAATTAAAATATTATGTAATGTTATTTAATTTTGTAGAAACATGCGACTAACATTCCTACAAGTTTGTAGTCTTTCTAGAGAAAGTTTTCAGATTGGCTGTAATAAATTTTACTTTCTCCAGAAGTACAAACATGAGTGTAGTCATTACATTATTAAAGGCAATCAAACAACGTTCTGAACTGCTCATAGTTACGATTCTGACAGAAGCAATATGACCAAGTTCATCTTGAGTGTGAGCCCTTTCTCTGTTTGTTCATGTACGTCTTTATCATTGTACTCTGTTAAACAATTCCCTTTATATGAGACTAGGCAGTTTGTGTGATGTCCAAGCGATGCGCTCTTGACTATATTTTTTTTCCCTACACGTAAGTGTGTTTTTCCCTGTTCTGAGATGGAAATAGCTGGACCTTCTCTCGTATAATGTAGTTTGTCCATCCGGGGTGCCTTCAGGGAGATTTCCAGTTGTGATTGGAACCGGGACTTGTGAGGGACGAGGGTAGGGTTGTCGGGGGTGGCTCAAGAGATGTTCATAGGAATACATCATGGAAGTAGTGTGAGATAGGAGGGTGTTATGTCATGTTCAAGAAATAGCGTTCCTTACGTACAACAGTGGACCAAGTTGCAGTATTGGTTTTCAATGCTTAAAATCTCATTTTTAATGCGATGTTTATTTTCATGACTACAAATTCAAGAGAAATTTCCGTTTTCTTGAACAACGGCGCTCTCTAAGTGTTTGTGTTAAATGAGGTAGAAGTGTGTATTCAAATGGAATGTTCCGTAAAATGTGTTTGGGAAGGCGTGGAAACGGTCGTGATTCATCTCAGGGCTATGTGTGTCTCATCGCCCTGATGATGGAGGAAGGAAGGACCCTCTGAAACGTGAGTAAAGTTCTACCAGACTCGCCACCTCCAAAATTGGTCAAGATTTCGATGAAACGTGGTTAGAGTGTCTAAAACACCAGTTGTTCTGTGAATTTTATTTTGCCTCGTCTCAGTCCATTATAGCGTCTAATTTTCGTGAAGCTCAGATTGAAAATTGCCAATTTATATCAAACTCTGCTAATCGTACAAAAACGTTGACACACGATATGAAATATGTGCCTTTCAACATAAATGCATTTTTACCTGAATATTCTTTCTATAAGTATTGTTCGTGTTTGATGAAATATAACAGAAGATAATTTGTGACTTTATGCAATGTGGTATTTATAGTGGGATTAGCTTACCAGCTATAGATTTATATTCTCAATAATTGAATATCAAGGCCACTGAAATATGAAAACTCGCGTGGAATGCACTTGAAAAGAACATGTACTCTATCGAATTACATCTTTCCGCTCCTCTAAATACTACTTTATGTGGCAATAGCTAAAAGTGTAGTTAGCAGGTACAGAAGTGTCAAGCTAATTTGACATAATAAATAATACACTAATTTATTTTCTTTCAGGTAAGATACGAATACCTGAAGTCTTTCCAGTCGACATATTTTCTTCAGGTGAGATTTGGTTTTTAATATTCAAAATATTTCCCCAGATTTAGATGTTCAGACATTTGTCTACCATTTGGTAACTAGTTAAATGTGAGGATAATCTCAGGATCGTCGCGTTTGAAAAGTGCTTTTCTCAATCACTCACCCTCCCAGTTGCTCAGCTGTCTCGGTTCACCCACTCGCACATTCCTTTGCTTTGACAGTCATAAAATGCATTAAAATAACGCCATTTAATTAAAAAGAACTGATAGCTACGTGGGTAGTCTCTTACAGTAATCTTTCCTGTTGCGAGATTTTAGCTGAAAGAATCATTTATTTTATATGCAATTTCATCTTCTTGCGGTGAAGAAGAAAACCGATGGTGACCTGGGTTGGGACGCCATGTCGTATCAGAATTATTTGATTATTGCATTATCTTTCTTGTTCTTCTTCACATTCGACTTTTTATTATTTATTATTGACTGCAAATGGGTTTATACCCGGTGGCAGTGTCCTACAATAACATACAAAACAATGAGACAGAACAGAACAATGAGATACATCAACACAATGAGACAGAACAAAACAATAAACAAAAGGACACAACAAAAACAATAAGACACAATAAACAATGAGATACATCAACACAGAGACAGAACAAAACAATAAACAAAAGGACACAACAAAAACAATATGACACCCAAACAATGGGATACATCAACACAATGAGACACAACAAAACAATAAACAAAGGACACAACAAAAACAATAAGACACAATAAACAATGAGATACATCAACACAGAGACAGAACAAAACAATAAACAAAAGGACACAACAAAAACAATATGACACCCAAACAATGGGATACATCAACACAATGAGACACAACAAAACAATAAACAAAGGACACAACAAAAACAATAAGACACAATAAACAATGAGATACATCAACACAGAGACAGAACAAAACAATAAACAAAAGGACACAACAAAAACAATATGACACCCAAACAATGGGATACATCAACACAATGAGACACAACAAAACAATAAACAAAGGACACAACAAAAACAATAAGACACAATAAACAATGAGATACATCAACACAGAGACAGAACAAAACAATAAACAAAAGGACACAACAAAAACAATATGACACCCAAACAATGGGATACATCAACACAATGAGACACAACAAAACAATAAACAAAGGACACAACAAAAACAATAAGACACAATAAACAATGAGATACATCAACACAGAGACAGAACAAAACAATAAACAAAAGGACACAACAAAAACAATATGACACACAAACAATGGGATACATCAACACAATGAGACACAACAAAACAATAAACAAAGGACACAACAAAAACAATAAGACACAATAAACAATGAGATACATCAACACAGAGACAGAACAAAACAATAAACAAAAGGACACAACAAAAACAATATGACACCCAAACAATGGGATACATCAACACAATGAGACACAACAAAACAATAAACAAAGGACACAACAAAAACAATAAGACACAATAAACAATGAGATACATCAACACAGAGACAGAACAAAACAATAAACAAAAGGACACAACAAAAACAATATGACACCCAAACAATGGGATACATCAACACAATGAGACACAACAAAACAATAAACAAAGGACACAACAAAAACAATAAGACACAATAAACAATGAGATACATCAACACAGAGACAGAACAAAACAATAAACAAAAGGACACAACAAAAACAATATGACACCCAAACAATGGGATACATCAACACAATGAGACACAACAAAACAATAAACAAAGGACACAACAAAAACAATAAGACACAATAAACAATGAGATACATCAACACAGAGACAGAACAAAACAATAAACAAAAGGACACAACAAAAACAATATGACACCCAAACAATGGGATACATCAACACAATGAGACACAACAAAACAATAAACAAAGGACACAACAAAAACAATAAGACACAATAAACAATGAGATACATCAACACAGAGACAGAACAAAACAATAAACAAAAGGACACAACAAAAACAATATGACACACAAACAATGGGATACATCAACACAATGAGACACAACAAAACAATAAACAAAGGACACAACAAAAACAATAAGACACAATAAACAATGAGATACATCAACACAGAGACAGAACAAAACAATAAACAAAAGGACACAACAAAAACAATATGACACACAAACAATGGGATACATCAACACAATGAGACACAACAAAACAATAAACAAAGGACACAACAAAAACAATAAGACACAATAAACAATGAGATACATCAACACAGAGACAGAACAAAACAATAAACAAAAGGACACAACAAAAACAATATGACACACAAACAATGGGATCCATTTTGAACCGTTTAACTTGTACTTAATTCCTTATGAACAATTATCATGTTTTTTTTCCCCGGAAATCCATGTTTCGTAACGGGAATCCGAAGAACGTTCATTGAATGCTGATAGCCAATAATTATTAATGTGAATTGTATTTTTCTGTTAAAATCACAGCCAGCTTCACAGTTAACTTTTATATTTATTAGGCTGTTTATGTCATAGAAATAATAATATTAAAACGATTTATGCTACTGATATTGTTTAAATTAATGTTATAATACGTAGTTTGAGGCATGTTGTAATGAAGGCTTGTATATCAGATCGTAGATGTACTCTGCATTGATCTTTTTCGCATAAATAGCCTACTGAATTAATCATGTGAATGAGCTTGGCATGTAGAAGGCACTGTGGTAGTCTGTCTGATTATATCAGTTGCATTATGTATGGACACAGCATGCAGAATTCTGTCATAAAAATGTCCTTTGAAGTAACCACTTGGCAGGAGAAGCAGATGTGAGGACAATATTGAAAACTAATCTTAAATAATTAGGCTGTGAAAATTGCAGGTGAACGGAACTGGCTCAGGATTGTGTCTAACGACGGGAATCGAACTTCTGCTTTGTATGACCAGAGGGGTTTTTTTTTTTTGGGGGGGGGGACAATATATTTGGCTGTCTGTGTTCAAATAAAGAGTTAATTGCAGTCGGAGTTCACAGGAAATTATTCGCTTCAGAACACATCACAAGTTCCACTGTAGTGTAGGTCTTAGAATTTGTAGACTGGATTAAAGTGGCTCGAGACGAGATTCAGTGATGGGCTCTTGTAAAAACGGTAATGAACTTTCGGTTTCATGTAAGGCCTTAATCGACTGTACCTTTCTACAGAAGCATGGGATATGTTTATAAGTTGGATAATTTTCAACTTCTAAATGAATGTTCTGCCCCATGGAGTTAGTATTTAATGTTGGTTGGAATGGAATGCGCATTAGCCCTTCCAATTTCCAGAGTCTCCTTCCATGATGCATGACTTTAGACTGTGAAACACGTATTCATACTAGGAATTCAGGTTCGCCGTGAATATGTGGCAACTTCTCCGACCTACCTGTTTCGCAAGTAGTCTAATCAAAGTCTGTCAGGCGTTGTAACTAATTGAGTATGCTGTGTGCATGGATCTTCATTATGTTCATACGTACATGGATGAGCTGTAATAAGTAATAATTTGTTTAATGTACAGCGTGTGACTTCAGTTTGATTAAATGAAAATTAGGGCGGAAGTGTCTGAGATACCAAGTTCCCCTTTTTAGTTTCGAGGTAGTCCACCAACAAACTGCGGTAAGCAAAGTTGAATTGTTTGTGGACTGAATTAGTCTGTCTCTGGACAGGAGCCAGTAGTGGGTTCTTGTGAACACGATAATGCACCTTGGGTTACGTTATATTTTTCTACCAGCGGAGAGACCGTTAATTTCTCAAGGGTTCTAGTCCATACACTGATGGTTAGTTAAAGTGGAATATTTATATGTTCTTAAGAATCTTTTTATATTCCAATATTTTATCAACGCACTATATGCTTCTACAACCGCCCCCGATATGTGTTACAGGCCTCATCAACTGACACGTTATCGGAATGTAGTTAAATAACTTGCGACTTCATCCAGGTAAATGTATAAATATTACATTAATAAGGTATTGCCGGTTACTTCCAAATCCTTCTGAAGACATTATTTCTAATCATCCTGTTTTTTTCACATTGCTCAGTGTCGTAAATTCTGAGAAATGATCGTCTGATATCCAAATTTATATAAAAGAGGACAGATCGGAAAACGTAATACATATTGATATCTGAATGTATATGGGGGGGAAAAATTTCCGATCGGTTACGTCAAATTAGAATTCTGATATTGTTTGTTGTCACAGCAACGTTGATGTGGCAACGTGATTCCTTATTGTTGTTGCACTATGCTGTATCTCTTTCCGCTTCCTGCGGTTGGAACTAAGATGGAGACCCAGGCGTTCCTCCGAAACGCTACGGAGTTGCGTAATAAGTAAAAGACAATTTTTATTTTAAGGCGTTTGAATTTATTGTAACACTTTAAACGATAGTACGTGGGGTCTCATGAAATTTGCTGAGATGGGCGAGACGTGTATTATGAGAAATGCCCACAAAATTTTATTCGGTGAGTATAATCGTAGAGACAGCTTATGGAATCTGTGCGCAGAGAGAAAGGATAATATTAAATTATACTTGCATAAGAAGAGCATTAAGGCGTGAACAGCATTCAGCTGGCTGAGATTAAGGTCACATGACGAGGTTATCTGAACGTCGTCGATTAATTAAAATCGTACTTTTTTATTATTTGTTTAATGCATATTTATTTCTTTAATCTTGCCGTCTTTGTTTGTTTCATTCGTAATCCTACTTATTATACAGTCAGTCACCAAGACTGTTGCCATTGGTAGATAATATTAAAAAGGTCCTTCACTTGTGATGGATATACAGATCTTTTCTGTACTAGATGTGAATTGTCTTACATATATTCCGACAAATTCTAGTCTTTACCTAGCCAATGAGAATGTTCGAGTCTTTGGTTAATAAATATTGTGATAAGTTCGCATAGCGACATTGTTTTGAAGGAATATTTTCGTTTCTCGCGATGTGGCCATTCGTCTCGGTTAGGTTACTGAATTTGTGTAATTTCAAAACTGAGCGCACAGCTGATGCAATGTCAATTTTCTCGTCTGTGTAGTTGTCGTGAGGGCGCTTTGTGCCTGTTTTGAACGAAACGGCGTTGGGTTATGTTGTGACAGTGGATGGATGGACAGTGGACATTGTGTCTCTTGGCCTGCTCGGACGATCTGTCTGTAGTAATGGAGTTCTCGGCCGGAATATTGCAGTGAGTGTTGCATAAGGAATGAGATGTGATGGTCCCATATGACGTAGTATCTCCAGTACAGTTCGCAGTGGAGTACTGCTCTGAATTACGTCTGTGAGACGTGAGCATTAGCGCCACTTTTCTTCCTTCGGGCTGGAATATAATTGATTAATTACAACAGAAATTAACTCTCAGTTACTCCATAGAGCCGAGTCCTTGTTTGTTGGAATAATATTTAGGAACGAAATACGAAAAATTATGACAAAATTTTCATATTTGTTGACATACTACGTGCTTACTTAACAAATAATTTATCTGACTTCCTGGAACAGAGTTCTTCTTGCAAGCTAATACTCGCTCAGATAGTATATACATTTCCCGACTTCTATGAAAACGGAAAATTTATTATGCTGCTCACAAGAGCCAGATTAATCTCTTACACATCCTTACATACCATTTCCTTAAGGTGGTTTAAAAAATTCGGACTTTAATCCGGTGATTCTGTACAGTCACGAAATAGATGACTTACCAAAAAGTACGGAGGACCCTGAGACGTCAGAGTGTGTCAGTGAATGAGTGGAAGATCAAGGATGCGTTGGTACGCAGTGTGAACTGAAATGATAAATATTGCCGTGGATATAATTTAACAGAGCTTACTTTTCAATGTATACATTCGGATTCTTTATCGACCCTTGAAATCGATCGTCCTGTCAAAAAATATTCTTGGTTTTATTCAGTCCTTACAATTAAATGTATTTTAGTACCTGAAAACAGGATGCAACTCTTCCTTCTGCAGTCTTTCATATTCGTATTTCATAATCATTCTTACAGTCTACGCCGTATAACCGATACAGTTTAAATAACCTTTTTTTTGTCTCTCTAGGATAAATTTTAAACAAAATTTGTTTAGTAATGTGGAACAAAGGAGCGTATTATGACATGTACGAACAATGGGTACATTTTTGCTGATTATTTTATTCATGATGTCGTTCGCAGTCTTTATTTTTTTTATCTTTTAATACAAATGTTGTTTCAAAAAATAATTATTGTATATTCTCACGCTAGGTTGCACATGTCTGACCACAGTGTCTAGTGAATTATCTCCATGAAATCAAGAAACATATTTAAATACTGCCTGTCCCCTTTTCATAGTTTATGGCGAGAATTACCTTATCAAAAGTTGCATTTTCTCATAAAGTTATTTCAGTGATGCAACTTCCGATCAGAAAATTGGAACGATCCAATTTTACCGTTTCGTGCTGGGATTTTTATCTGAAATGCTGTTTTGCCGTATATTTTTATAATAGTTTATAAATGCATATTCTGAGTTTCTCCAAATGGTTAGCTTTAGTGTCAAGAGATCGTGAAACAGGATTCGGTTTCCATCCCAAAAATCATTAATAATAACATATTATAGGGGTTATAAAAATCTGCCCTTATAATGACAGTTTCCTGAAGACGCTATTAAAGCCAACTTCCGAAACACCATGAATATCATGTATTCCACAGAAAGTTATTCATGTCCAGAACCGTGTCAGAAGTCTTAAATTTAGAGGATTATCTGATATCTTATTGGTACTCTTTCCATTTTACGAACGAGATATCTCGTTTGGAAGGAATGTCTTCGATTTTGGGTGTATATGGTGTTTTAGATGATCAGGTAAAGAGACTGTTCCGTCATCTTTGTAGTGACCAAAGGTAACTAAGTATTCGTGGTTTTTTAAACAGCAGAAATTTTACGTCGTCTTGGGAATGTACCAACAGAAGAAGGCATGAAAAATATTAAAGTCTGGTCTCGTGTATCGAATGGCGTTACTTAACAGAAATGCGTCCTCACGAAGTTCTTCTCTAGCACATTTTTAGGTTGGCAGACCCCGTTCACTTTATCCAGTTTTGCCGTCACCGCCAAGTCAGAACTATCAATTATAAAACAACATGAAAACAAGTTCACTTGTGTTCTGAAATACTCCTGTTAACTTAGTTCCAACCGTCCGTTACTCCTTCATTTAAGTATTCACATTTTGTAAACCTAATTACGAAAGTAAAAGTCCATTTTTTATTCTGTTCGTATCTCGTCCTACGATATATTATAGGGCCTTATTTCCGTTTAATATTCCCGTGCTTTAATTAAACGTCCCTTTAATAAAATTGCTGTCACATTTTTTTTTTCCTTTCTCTCCTCTTTCTCCGCGTTACTTTTAAAAAGTGACCCTTGTTAGTTGAGTGTGAAATACGTGGACCGCGAGCCACTTGCGGCGCTAACACTGCATGCAATATGTGTTACATTTGTAAATTTCCTCGGTCAAGTTTATCATTTGGTTTAGGAGAAACATGCTTTCGCCTGTGAAATGGAGATTGTGTTTATCTGAAACGTTGGTATCGACATATGATTCTATAATACATGGCTTCAAAACTCGTAAGAACTGCATCTTCTCTGCTATGAGGAGCCTCAGATCGCAGACTGACAGATACATCAGAAATGAGATATCACTTGTGTTGAATACATGACAAGATAAATTTGTCCCCTCGATAAATTGTAAGTATCCCATTAACAAGTATCAGAATTGGAGGTACAGCTACACGCATTGTTATCCTCAGAATTAGAAGTAAACTAGTGGACAGCTTCCTATTCTGACGACTTTAATTCCTGTGAAATTGTGGTTGGTGCCCATTAAGTAGTTTGGACTGACCTCATATTCGGTCTGGATGTGGTGGAATCCCTGCCGAGGATTTAACCGCGGTCATCCATCCCATAGCCGATCACTGCACTGGCCGAACTGTCTCAGTTTGTAACACATGGAAACGTGAATGGGCGTGAGACTTAATTGCATTATCTATGGTAACATTCTGCTCAATGCTCCGGATCTGCAGAAGATTTCTCTTCAGGTAGACGAATGAGTGTAATAATTGACAACCAAACAAGGCGTAGTTTAGTAATGGAAATGCACTGTGAATTACATTTCAGATTAATATTAAGGTATTTCACTCAGTTCCTTTGAAAATGATGAGATCCATTCAGTTCATTGTTATTGTCACGCGATACCGCATAATCTCACGTATAATTTATCGTCGTTAAATAGCCGAAAATAGAGAGGGAAATATATAGAAAGGAATTAATCAATGAATGAGAGGAAACAGAGGGAAGAACATAATTGGATACAAAAATAATAAAATTAAAAGGAAATAAATTGTGAAATAAATGTAATAAAATGCAGAAAACACCCTCGCCAGTTGATTGATCGCTGCTATAAACCTGAGGATGAACAAGGCTCCAGATATTCATCTGACTACTGTTACGCAAAGACACACGTGTTCTTGCATCCAGTTTCCGCCACCGCTGTGAGACTTCCAGCAGAGCTGTAAGTTACAGTAAAATGACTGTGTGTGTTTTAAGGTCTCTTTGTTAGCATTAATCAAGAAGCGGGTTAATTAGTTTGGTTTAATTTAGTAATTACGTAAGGCGGTAAGCGTCGCTCGACGGAAGAAAACGACGCGTATTACGTCACCATTTCTTATTTTACTTTTTATTCTATTCTTTTTAAATTGGGTCTATTTTCTCGTTCCGCTTCCGAGGAATATTATTAATGGGCGCCTTTAAAACTTGTGTGAGATTTGACTTTGGCTTCTCTTACAAAATCTGCTTAAATTGAGAGTGTACGTATGAACGTGTTGTGTGAAAATGAATGTCCGTGGTCAAAGATTCGTGGCTTTGCTGCTTATTTTCGTAATAGAATTGTGACTGTAGTTAAGGTTTTCGACGACTGGCAATGTGGAAATGTGACTAGTCGATTTCGACAGTCCTTGACACCGAATTGTGACTACTAATTTCTTCGACCTGTAGTGGCACTGGAATTATAACTGCTTTATTCAGTAATCAATTGGATTGGAACTAATTTTTAGTTTCCGGTCACATTGGAACTGTGACTAGTTAATGTCTTAATTTGTTGGTAGTACTGGAACCACTGCTTGTCAGTAGCACCTTAACTGTTTGTTATTTCGTCGGTGATTGATCACATTGGTACTATGATAAATTTATTAATTAGTGGCACTGGAACCAGGCTAATTTCTATTGGTCTTAACTAAGACCTGTGACATTAATTTCTTGACATTGAAAATGTGAAATTACTTTATGTTGTAATATTTTAATATTTTCCGTCAAATCACAATTTTAATAAGATAATAAAATATAAAATATTTAAAATATTATTTCACGTTCCGCATTAAACCTCGACCCGACACAGTAATACTTCTAGATGTCTTCCTCCAGACACGTCATGTCTCTATCAACTCATCACCGACTAATATTTAACATCAGATGAACCACGCCATATAAAAAACAATACCTTCGTTCTAATATATAAGAGTAATCTGATAAGAACATTTCAATAAACTGCATAACATTGTAAATGATTGTAATTCGAGTTTTAAATTTTACCAATCTAATTTATACCTGAGGACGGTTAAATATAACCGAAACATGTCGTAAGAGACGTTCCAATAAGCGGAACGTGAAATGATATTTTAAATATTTTATATTTTATTATCTTATTAAAATTGTGATTTGACGGAAAATATTAAAATATTAACCTAATTCACAATATGACGCAAATATACTACCTTTATGTTGTAAATTAAACGGTCACATTCTTGGTCTGGTTGCATAATGTTTATTTTGATTATTACGTGTTTAACGGCGTCTGGTCTTTCCTTTTTATCTTTACATCTGCATTTCCCCTTTATTCTGCTGTCCTTGTCCTAGAAAGGACTGCTAGGGGTGAAAACACTCTCCCTTCCTGTAGAAAAGCTGTAATCTTCGCGCAAAGTCTTGAATATGCTACTAACCCTGTTACACTCTGCCTCACTTCTTTGTCGCTGTCTTCCCTCTGCTCCTGTCGGAGTTACAGCGGATGTCAGCGGCTGGTTAATAAGTAATAACACGCACTCGACACGCATTCCAGAGGACACAGGAGCTCGCTGCTTTCCAGTTTCAAGTGCGCTTAAAAAGGCCAGCATTCCTCTTCATTGCCGCAGTAGAATTTTCGTTCCTTTGGGAATTTTTGTACGAATCAAACTCTCGTTGGTTTAGGATGAAGAAACATTGTGTTTGATATAGTTTATCGGGCACTAATCGGACTGATAAAGGTTGTTGTATATTTAAAGTTTAACGGAGCTGCCCCGATGCTTAGGGTTGTGTGTTCAGAAAGGATGTCGTCGTGGCAAGTTTTTGATATTGCACCGTCAGTTTTAGCTGGAGGATTGCATCCGGTGCTCATTTTAATAATATGTAGATTTATATATCCATTCTTCCATACGTCTGCATTGCTTGGTGCTTAGATAAGCGGCAGGGACAACTTTGCCGTTATACGCATATTCTGACGCCATACATTTCTGATTGTGGACGACTTAATCCATTTTTTTTTGTCGTTTCGAACTACCTAATTCGCTAGGTGAGATATAAATTTTTATAGTTGCGTTTTGTATAAACTTAAATATTTTTCCTAACGAATGGAGAACAATTTCCTTTGCATGACGTATTTTAGCCTTCTTTATATACGCCCTTCTCACAAAATGTGTAAAATAAAGGCGTGTTTGGGCTCCCATATATGTCCGTCCGTCCGTCTTCGTATTTTGTCTCTAAAACCACATGACTTTTTCGATTAATTTTTGGTATTGGTGGAGCATATAGATATACAAAATTTGTCGGACCACAGTCATTGTCGATTCATTTTTGTCTGATATAACTCGCAGTAATGGCTACGTCGTATATCCTGATTGAACTTTATTGTTATTCTGAGAAATTGTACAAATTTAGTATGTGATGCAAAATGTATATTCCATAGTCTGAGCGAAATGTAAACAAGAATATTTTTATAAACTGTGTGGCTAAATTTTCAGAAATACATTTATATCTGGACGAAAGAAATACTAATAATATATACATAAAGTCGCAAAAATATTTTATCTTTGCATTCTTATTGGATAATATAATTAGCTACGTCATTGGACATAGTTGTTATTTCAACATAATTCAAAGTTTTGAAGTAGAAACATTCTGCTTGCTTCGATAAAGCTATTATCGTATAATTTAAGTAATTAATGAGAGCGTGTAACGAAAGTGATTGCATTAACTTTCTCCTCTCATTGTAAGAGTTAAATATATTAATGATCAAACTGTTTCAATTTCATCGACTTGTAATTCGGTACTATTCGGTGCTGCATTATTTCGCTGCCCAGTTTCTGTGTAGTTCTGTATTTGTTGTTGATATAACGCTCCACGCCTGCTGTGTTATAGGCCTTTCAGTCACAATCGAGTTGACACAGATAATATGAAAACGTCAAACATATAGAACATTACCCAAGCTGAATTTCAAATCCAAAAAGCTCATAAATAGGAACGTTAAACAATATGAATAATGACACCGATATCTAATTTACCATCGATGTAATTTTAGTTTCATAATAATGTTTAATGAGGATAATGGGTAAATGAAACGGAAATTAAGTAAACCTAAACGGATTCCTCTCAAACCGCCCCCCTGGGATTTTATGCAATACTCATAACATCTCGTTTTCTATTATGAACCCAGAACTGGTCCGACTGATTGGTTATAAATGCAGTCCTCATGTCAACGAAACATTGCCTATCATTTTCTCTTTTTATTCTTTCTGCGTTCTACTTAAGGCACGGTTTTTACAAGTCTTTCTAGTAGGATCATTCTTAATTTATTAACGACGTTTCCATTGACTGTTTAGTTTGTATAACATCGACTATGAGGATGAATTCGGAAAAAAACGGAGATGTAGGAGAATTTTGTTCGAGGTATTAAGCGAAACCTTCAAGTCTTTAGTCATAATTGCCCGTCTTCGGATTCAGAATCGATCCCAGACTTAGTGAAGACGAGCTAGTTCTCATCAGTGCAATGAGACGTTAGTTAGGCCAAGAAGTGGTACAATATTAAACTGAATTATGGGGAAATGATTTGTAAAGATATGAAGCGAGTTGTAATGTTCAAGGGTGGGCATCTGTGTCAGAGGCGTAAAATTAATTGCCGAAAATTAATCAGAATAAAGAGGAATTTTTAGAAAAATTATAATATCTGCAAAGAAGTTAGCTGCCGTTGCCTTCAAAATGTTGTGTGGCCTGATTTCTCTCTGTGCCGTGTAGAAAGAACGGCGTTTGTAAATTTAAGATTCCTGAAGAGTAGCGCCTTCAGACGGTCCCCTGCGAACTAACAGAAACAAAAGTGTAGCGCGATTTATGTGTGTCTACTGTGTGGACACCGATTGGCAACACATCGTACATTATAAGTAGAAACCTGCTCTCTCAAAGACACGTCATGTTTATTCATCTGCAGCTCCATTTGAAGAAGTTTCATAATTCGTAAAAAAAAAATAAAGACGCCCTCTTACAAACGCTTAGTACAGCGTTCCACCGTGTAGGCCCATGTCCTATAGGCTATGGACAATGTCTGTGTACAGAAACAAGATTACGGGGGGGGGGGATAGTTCTAAGCCCATTTCTCCCTCTTTTGCTACCCCTAATATACACTCAAAAGTAAACTCCTCCCCATTAGTATGAGACTGTTGGATTAACTTTTTTAAAAAAAAGAAGTAAAGTATAAGGGGGGTGGGGGGGAGTGAAAAAGTTTTTCAGCTTTAGTATGGGAGCATAGATTAGGTTTGCCCTCTCAGCGATGGTTGTTGCAACGCGTGCTCTGCCTGTCTGCCTACAGCCAACCATCCCTGCCAGCCTGGTGTAATCTTATTAAATTTACATATTAATCAACGGATTTTAATTATCCTACAGCCCTACCCTGCGCTGCGTTTCTAACTCGTACAGTAATTTACATTAATCCAATAATTGCATGGAGGTTTCCTAGTTAGCAATTCAAATGAGATGCTATGTGTATATATATATATATATACTCTCCGACGAAAATGTATTCCATGAAACAGTGGACTAAGAGAAAGACAACTTTTGTGAAATTAGAAATTCTGCATACACAGGCGTCTTGAGATTGTTTTAAGATTTGTGCCAGCGCAATTTGGAATGCTCTCCATTGTATTATCGAACTCCGCTACAGTATAATTGGATTACTTGTGGACTTTTACTGATGTGACATGCATAATGCATGTGCATGCCTTCCAGTATTCGGTCTCCGTTTTGACATATTTGCCTGTGCGTCATCGCCACTGACAAAACAGCGCCAATGCCGAATCACACTGTAAGAACTTCGATTTTCATATTTGTAAATACTGAGGAATCAAACCCCAACAGATAATAAGTTTAATGTTTAAGAGCCATTGAGATAGCAGTCCGGTGGACTGGTTACCCGTGATGACATTTAACAAACTTGTATTCTCCAAGAACCAAACACCAAGAGCCTTGCACCATGATGATGTTAATGTAAAGATCTTGGTAAGTAGCCGACGCCGTATAACCTGAGCTACTGTCATTAATCCTTCGAATCCGAAGGTCGTTTAAGTAATATTTAATATTTCAGCCCGTACCGCGAAGAAAACACAACAGTTCACCATTACGAATATGAATTAATCAGTGCCATTAAGGGAAGTCTCGCTGTTTTTCGTAAGAATCATACGAAACTCAAAGAGATATTCGAGCAAAATGAAATGCTAGATTATAAGATAAGGTAGTAGTTACCGTTAACTTTTAAAGGGTCAAATTAACAACAAAAAAACTTTAAACTCCGAAGCATCTGGCGAAGTAGTCTGAATGTTACGAAGCGCTCGCACATGTACGTGCAAACTGAACCGCTAACGACCAGTCCGTCACTGAGCTTGTATCACGAGTAATTGAGCGAAGAAAATTTTAATTAAATTCTGGTTTAGGAGTATTATTAAAAGCTGTGGTAGCTCAGTCAGTAAGGTGACTGTCTACAGTTTGTTATTTTTGTGATTTTTTGAGGTGTGGTTGAACAACTCTGGGCCCTTTTGTCTCTCCATCCTGCAGCTACTTGGAACTGTCTTCGTGATTCAGTGCAGTCGGAATATGGATCGCACAAATCCCCTTCGAGGCTTTAAAATTACTCTTAAACTCCACTGTTTCTATATGCTATGGTATTCCATGATATAATGGCTTATAGACGGAAAGTTACCTTTACATTTCCAGATCTCATCATGTTTATGCATAACACGGAGACAGACTCGTAAATTACACGCCGTAAAAAATCCATGGGTCATCTTTCAGCCTGAGTCGCTTAGCTGATGTTGGCTGAGTTTATGAAACTTCGATATTCGACTTCTGAGTTGAAAGGTCGTGTAGACTCGTTTCGGTGAATCATATTGTCTCCATCTTCAGGTCTTAAGTCTCACACAGCATCTCAGCTGATAAGATGTGATTCTCAAAACCTCTAGTCTCACGTTGTAATGTTAAGTGTGTTAGGATTAATTAGTTTGGACCGGCTGTTTATAATGTAAATATAGCATTTATTTTTATTTCGCCAAGAACTCACCAGATCAGACAGAGTTCTCCTCAGTTCATTTAACGCCTTCACTGCGTAGTGGTTCTTGTGGTCCTACTCGCGCGTGTTCTTGTGACAGGAATTTGCTGTATTACGTTCTAATTGAAGGATATGTCAGAACCGCGGTGTAAGGAAAAGAGGCCTATGTCTGCCTTCACTCTTTTTTTGGTCTGTATATGTGGGGAGGGGGGAGGGTGTACTTTATCAATAGCAATGCTTAATTAAGTCTACAGCTTTACCTGATCTTATATAAAGTTTCAAACTGAACTTGTAATCATGATGAGGCAAACATTCCATACATTTGCATATCGTGAACTATATTTCATAAATTGAGAAATATTATCTAATTAGTGCCGTGTCTAAATCAACTGAATTTGACAGGTGGAAGTATTACGAAACATCAGCCTTCTTGTAGCGTTCGGAATAAATTAAACGAACTATTCATTCCTGACGATTCAGTGTAAGTAAAAATAAAGTTGTCTACCGTGAGGAAATATGGGTAAGTGGCAGTATAGCTCCACGCATTCTTGACCCTGGCACTGGGTGGAGGCGAGTGGTCAGTTTCACTGTCATCTGCTTTATCCCCGGGGAATAACCCCGGTACACATTGGACAGGAAGCTGTGTGGATTCCAGAGTTGGGCAGAACGGAGTGATGGAGAGACAGAATATATATTTTTTTTTTTTTTGCAACTAACAGTGGTAGAAACCTAAATTAAAATATGCATCTGTAACTCTGTATCACATTTAGTATCGGTATGCAACAAATTTAATTGACTCGATATTGAATTCTTATTCGGTTGATGCGTAACCAAACGACCGTACGTAACAAATACTACAGTCTAAATGAAATAAATTTGCCATTTCCAGGATGTACGTTTTTGTAAATTTACAAAAATGCATTGAGATTGTTCTGCATTCATGTGAGTTTACAAGGTGAAGCTGTGGTCCATTGGTTCTGTATTCTTAGCAGTGCCCATCAGACGTGGGACTCGTGTTGGAGTTAGTATCGTAACGAGCTGTCTTGCCCGAGCAACAAATTTCTTTAGTAAACGTCGAGATGCAGTGTCATTTTCCTGGCCTAGTGTCTTGAATTTTAATACATTTAAGCTATTTTTAGTTCCGGTTTCATTATTTATATATGTTAAAGACAGGCGATGATTTGGGGATTGTATTAAAATGCAATAGCTGTCTCCTCCCGCGTTTACCTGCATTTGACAGTTAAGGCATTAATGTAACCTGTTATTGCTTAGGCAATTTGTAAACTTTATTAGAGATGCATGTAAAACATTAATTTAACATGACGTACACGTTGTTTCGGAGCATTGAGCAACAGTTTATTAAGTTACGAGATGTAAAAATAAATAATTTGTTTTATTATATTTTATTGTAACAAACACCCTGGTCGAAAAGCTGGTGTTTCAACTTATTGAGAGCTAAGAAGTGTAAGATGGATTAAACTGGCTGAAGATACAATACAATTACGGGCCTTTGTGGTCACTGTTATCTCTTACCATTAGAGTCTTTGCAGATTAAACAGTTATTTATGTACCGGCCTCAAATTTTTATTTTATCGTCGTTTTGATTCACTTTTACTCTTCGGATGTTGATGTATAACCCAGTGCAATCTCTTGCCACCTGCTATTACCTATCTTATTTATATGCTCTGTACTTCTGTCCATTATGAACAGGTTGATATCACATTCTCACGGCGGCGTGTATCGCCCTGGTGATTAAGTCAGCAAGCACCTCTGAAACGTCGATAAAATTTTACCAGATTGTACGGCGCAGCATCAGAAAAGACGGTCGCCTTTAATGAACAGTTTGTTCAACTATGTTACTGATCCCTCGTACCTCTTATGTTTTATTCTCGGCTCCTTTCGTCTAATTTGGTATTTCCAGCTCGTGGTCTTAAAGTTAAAAATGTCTCCTGCTTCTGACCATGTGTTTCTGTCACCACACGTTTGTATGTTTAATAATTTACCACTTCTTTAAGAATAATTCTAAATATTTAAGATAGCCTGTCATTGATTTATCAGAGTGGTTCATAAATCGTTCGACATAAGAGTATATATAAGTGTTTGTATTTATTTTTCAAGACGTTTAGCGTGGAAATTTTAAATTTTCTTTTTCCTGTCATTTCAGAAAGAGACTGAATCTCAGATTTTTAAACGTTTATCTGAAATTTACTTTGATACATATACAATAAATCTACCAATACAGATATAAAGTGATATTTGATATCGATTGTCCTAGTTGATTATATAACTTATTTTGCAATTAAAGGTGTTAGTTGAGCCATTTTGGACAAATTGTAATGTAGATAATTTTGATTTGAGCCGCGGTTAACCTATTTCCCCGTTCCTCAAGCCTATTGTCTCCTTCATTGTACGTGATTTATATAATACTCAAGCCCAGTTCGTGTTGTTGTTTTGTTATGTTTTTGTGTAGGAGGAGGTATAAAAAATACGTGAGATGGGGAAGTTTGTGTTTCATCGATCCCGTGGTACTGAGGGGCGTGTGACAATGGGTGTTAGATGTTTTTGTTTCTACTCAACAAGTTTTCTTAATTTAGTGCAGATTACTGTGGTGTCAGGTTCGCGAGAGACTGAAAAGGATGGGGTTGGGAGAAGTGAGGGAGGTACCTCAGCTTGTCTTATAACAGGATTTTAACGTCAGCTTCACAATCCAGGTTTTAATAAAGAGACCTGCCAACACCATGAAGGCTTAACGATGTGTAACATGAACAATCTAATTCGTGTCTCTGAAAATTATTGTAAGCATTTAATTTTGCATACGCTTCTAAGGCACGGAATCAATACAGCTCTTTAGTGTTTTAGAATCTGGAGATAATGTCTTCATCACGAACACATGAGCAATTTACTTTGGGTTGGTATAATTTTAAAGGAAGTCTTGGACACGGATGTGTGAATGTGTTTGTATTCTTATTAACACTTGACTGGCTTCGCCGATTCGAGTCACCTTTATGAAAGACATGAAATTTACTCGCCCACGTAAAGGATTATTTTGAAAATTTCTATACTGATTGATTGTAATGTTTTATAGCATGCCTTCGTAATAAGTATTATATTATTTTGGCAGAAAAACACATTATCCCTCTTCGTCAATACAGAATTCCGCGATCTGACTCTTTCGTGGGACATTTAAGCTTGAAGAGTCCTTGATGACCATGCTCTGGCCTTATAAATTGTATATATACATAGGCTATATAATTGTATCGCTTCAGTTTCCCGCTTTGCTGTTTGTTAGACTTCATCAATTGCCTGTTCAGAAGGAAAAGTTGTAACAGTGCGCGTGCTGGGTTTGAAATGTCTATTCCGTCCGTATGTCCGCATGTAAGAAGTATAAAAACCGACGAACGGATTTATATTAAATTTTATTTTGGAAAGTTTTACTAAACATTTGTCGAAACATTCCACAACTTTGACTGAACTCTGACAAAGATATGGGACAGTGCATGGAGACCTACACGTTTACCTATTTAGTAAGGTGCATGTACGTCGTATATTGGAAGTCCTAGGTTAGAATCCCGAGAGTATAAATGGCTATCCTCAGTTAATTCGAAAGGATATGACATCACATATGTTATCTATTATTTTTCGCCATGGCGTCGCTTAGTAATCGTTTTATATATTATACGGATATCAAGCACCGAAAAGTGGAGTAGTACATAGCTCGCTTTAAAACTAAGTGTAGCCTGAGGCATAGGTAGGAAGAAACAGCATTGGAAAGGTGGGTGCAAGGCGTTTATATTAAACATATTTACGTTACATAAGAAACGTATGTATTATTTTTCCAGTACAATTTGTTTTAAGAAAAGCGCGATTAACATCACATACTTTAACTACGTAATGCTTCATCATTTCTGGTTTAGCATTTTTGAAGTGTTACCAAGAGCAGCTACTGGTTACAACAATCTACAGGGTCGTCTGAAATCCATTACATTAACCTGACAATCAACACGAACAGTGCTTGAAACAGTGGTACTGAAATACTTCCCTGGTATCACTTCAACTGATAAGTTGAGATTGTCCGGTCATTGCGCCTGCAAGTCGGACTGACCGGTACAACGGGGTGTCCGATAAGTTGTCGCATCCCCACGGCGCCATGTCCCCTCCTCCCAACCCTATTACACTCCAACGTAGCGAGTGAGAGCTTAGCTACGCTTCAATGAGCTTGAAAATGAAAGCGATACAGTTTAGTTTCACTGCTCGCGTATATATACGCCAATGGTTGAAGTGGAAGGGGTTTTGGTACGCTGTAAATGAACAGATATAACACATCTGTACTGTCCAACCATCCACCCCCTTCTCACTCTCTAATATGGTAACGTTATAGAAAGTAAAAAGGATGGGTTGAAAAAGGGAGGGGTAGATGTTTTTACACCCTTTGTAGACTGACCACGTGTGAAATATAGGTTAGGTTATGTATTAATTGGCTTTGGTAGGTGGTCTGCACACTTCATTGGCTCAGCTGGTTCGTTTAAAATACACTAGGCGTTTCGATAACATGGTTCCCCCTTCGACCCCCTAGATAAAGCTACGCATGGACGGGGGGTTGGGGGGGGGGGCTAGAAGCGGGCGCACACGTTTAGATCTGAGCAAAAATAATATGCAAACCCCTCCCAAAACTTCTCCCACCAATCAGAAACCTCGCAACACCTACCCCTCTCTCTTCCTTTGCTGAACGAAATTTACTTTGTTATCCGATTATGTACAGTGGAAATGTGACGGACTTTTTTATATTTTTTTTTGTGTTTGAAAACTAAAAAAAACTTGTTAATTCCAAATACATTATTTGTTGGCCATTTCGTTTTTTTTTCCTCTCTCTCTCTGTCTCTCTCTACTTGTTAACTATTTGTAAGTTCCTTTTTTTTTAATTTTAGTTTTTACATATAATTGCGTAACGTACCTACATGCAACACTGTATTAAAATTAATATCGACAGGGTACTGAGGTTGCTTTGTCAGAAGAGGGTGGCAAGCCTGTGACTTTTGACACGAAATGAATTGGACACCCTGAAATTATGAACAATGCTAATGTGGGCTTCTGTTTTCATGTAAAATAAAATGAACGTTAATTTTTGTTCGATAAAAATCGGTCTGTTGGATTAATATAATTTAATATACTGAAAATGATTGTAAGTGAAACACAAACAAACTAGCTTTGTCGCATAGTGTTGTAATGGTTACTGTGCCCTTCAACAAAGTAGATTCTTCAGAATTCCACCAGCGAGATGAATCCGGTCCGTGTCGTCATATCACGTCTCTCTAGGATGAAAATTAGTATCATAGTCCCACTTATTCCTGTATTTCCAAAGTGTTTTCGTTTGTTGTGGTTTCCGACAAAAATTGTGTGTGCATTTCTCGTTTGACATACCACGTGCATCTCTTCCTCCGTGATGTGACACTGGTCGATATCCTGCACAGTGTTCCGTCTAAGTGTGAATAATTTTAATGTGTCTTTTGATAATGTTAATGCTATCTCCCCAGTGTTTTTAAACAACTTTAATGAGCGGTAGTGATTTAATAACTTAACATAAACTTTACTTTTAGAGAAACCAGAGACTTTGCCGAGAGCAGTATAACAAGAATTTCGGATACGAGAGTTTGAACCTCTTCTAATTTCGTATTCAGGACTCGATGTTTGAGCCCTCCGACCTGACCGACTCAGTTGGAACCAATAAACGAAGAAACATTTACAACATTTCTAAAGGTTCAGAAAAGTAGGAAAAGCAACTGGAAACACGCAGAAAATGAGCCGAAAGAAAGAAAAATACACAAAGAAAACACTTGCCACATTTATCCGAGACGCGAACAATAAACGTGAGTCATAAATTTCTATTAGTCTCTTAGTCTGCTAGGTTCAGGTCTGCTCGTGGTCACTGAATTTGCAGACTGTGAAGTTTCTAAGCTCTTCATTTCAATTTCGGATAACGCGAATAGAAGCCAAGGGCAAGCTCCCTCTTGAGGAAGAAGAGAGATAAATATAACTGTTGTAAAGCGAATCCTACACGTATCTCAAACGTTGGTAATTTGCCCTTTACTTGCGTTAATGTAATTCAGTGATTCATATAATTAAGAGTGTAGTGTAATAATTCATTTCATATTCCGTTACGTAGAGACGTAATTCCTCCGTCATCAGGACGATCACCGCCCTGATGATGATGATGATGACGACGGCGCAACTACCCAGAAGACAGTCAGTTTGCCTAAATAAGGCAAGAAAATAAAGTATACGACTTACGGAAATTTTTAACATTAATAGTGCGTGTTATTTTGTTGCTGAAATAAAATTGTCGCATAATTTAATAAATTTTACAACACAGGAGAGTACAATTTATGTTGTGGTTAGGATATGTTGGTAATTATGAAAATGATCGTGTACGTTTGTGGGCGGAAATGGAAATGGGACTGTTAGTAATGATTATGGTGATCAATTGGTGTATTGTGATGGATGTTAGTGTAGCCCAAGTGATCCGTACTTTCACCTTCGTTACAGGGCAGTTCAGTTACTTTGTGGAGAATCGAAAAGTCGATACATCGGACGGCCTACAAAATGAGTTCTTGTAATGCATTTTCTCTACTCTAGGGATTATTTTTACAATAGGGACATTAGAGTACGCGGATTGTGGAACGCATTAATGCCTATGAAATTGAGTTGGTCTACAGAATTAATGATATTGTTCCATTGATCAACCGACATCGTATCAGACCAAGTGTAAGCACCTGTTGGCTTCCGGTTTATTCGTGTCATCTTCATGTTCGATGCATGAATGTATTTTTATTAACCACTCCTCTAAAATGTATGCGATGAATGAATGGTTATTGGTGAACTACTTTCTATAATGATTACATTTTCATAAATTACAAACTGAAATGTATCCGCAGAATAAATATATTCTTGTGAAATATTTTAAAAAAAAAAGTATCCTGTGAATGAATGGATATTGATTAATTAGTTTCGAAATTTTATCCGTTTATTGAATGCTCTTTGAGTAACTACTTTCTAAGATCTTGTGCACAATGGTTGAAAATTGGATGTATGTAGTAAAAATACAATTTTTAGCGTAACGATTTCTACGCTTTCGCCTTAGTTTGACTTTTGACCTGTATGAACGCTGTCATGGGAGTTTTCTGCGGTCAGTGTCCAGTATTATCGCGACAGTGAAAATAAATAAGTTTCAACGGGATGTCATGTAACTCATACTTGAAAACTTCAAGTCCTGAATGTATAAACTTTTTTGAAAGCTTTTTGTTATTATCTGCTTAGGAACTTATTTTTACGTAAATACCTCTAGCAATGGCTTCTGTGAACAGGGAGCATATGTTTAGTGGTCGGTTTGTTTTGTTTACATACACGAAACTCACTTTGGTACTCGATCTACTTGAGAACGCAGTTAGATCACTACCATTGTTATACCACATCCACGCAGAAGCATTGTAACCTGTTTGTCTAATGTTATTTAGGAGGGGATGGTACCCCTGCTGTTTCGACGGTGGTGACGTCGTATGTGTATTGACCATGTCGAATGACGATCATACCTAGCAGTAATGACGACAGTCTAGATAATAACTACGATATTAATGATAATTCCCAGTAATAATGAACGAAAGCGGGCGGTATGCACGTCATGCTAACGAGACGCTGAATCCCTCCCTCGCACGTCGCCTCCATATCAACCTTCGCCCCACGGCCGTCGCTGGCACATATATCTCCTTACTGCCTAATCTCAATGATGATGATCAAACACACATGGTTTATGTTACTGCCTAATCTCAATGATGATGTTAGGGTAAAAATTAAACTTGTTCCTTTGGTGAACTAAGCACGACGCCATGAAGACGTATGGGGGTAATGGAGGAACGGCTCCGCGCACTTTTAACCTCTGACTAGATGAAGGTTAGTAACTAGTTTCACACCCCTCCCTCTTTAACCCCAAGGATAGAGGCAGGAAGCTGGGCGAGTCTTGGAGTCAGGTTGGAAGAGGCGACGAGGAGAAAGATATCTGCCTCCGTTAGAAATCGAACCCCGGTCTAGTCTGTAGCCTGGCTTGTGTGCTGAGGGACATATCTCGGCCCCTCGCTGTTGAGTCTAACGGGAAACGTCCTGTGACAGGATAGCTCAGAATGTATACGCTGTGTCGATATTGGACGGTTGTGACGCCGTGTGGACCTGTTCGTACCAAGGTTTCTTGAAGAACATGCTGTCCCCCATCTTCAGTGCTGAAGTGAGGGTTGTTAGAAAGTGTGTAGTTCATACGGCATAAGAAAGACGATGAAGGGAGAGAGTGATTGGTACTGGAAAGGGCTTCTTACGTCACAATCAATTCTATTTGTCACTGTAGGGCTATAATCTTCTCGGTTGAGCGATGTTGCCGAATTATTAGCAGTAATTCTTCTCATTCGCGATGGTCTCTGGTCCACATCGCGGACCCGACGAAGGTTAATGTGATTGAGGTTTATCATGGCTTTTATAACATTAGTTGTTCCTGGAAAATGCCTTGATAGCGCCTAACATTTGGCCACGGCCGCTTCCTTCCACACTCTTACCATTTCATCGTTCATTACCGTTATACACTGTAGGATGTAGTCTGAACTATTGACATCGTCGATGTATGCCGATAAGTGCATGTGGTTATCTAGCGCGTGTGGACGCTGTAACCCGTGGTTAATGAACATTGTTGCGGTCGCATAGCAACGGGTTAATTTGAATAAATAGTTTCTTTTCTTACCGCGTAACCACTCTCCCTAGTAATAAATATGTACATTTTTTTAAGTGTCGTTATATAAACTATCGAGGGCTTATTCCGTCTGTCGTTGTGATGTGAAGGTAACTAGCCATTCGTGTTTTGTGACGTATATTGTTTTATTTAAAGTTCCTGGTGATTTCCGATACGTTTATTCTTATCCATGGTCCATTATTTTTTTCGCCATAAACTTAATGGCAAAGATTGGAATTTTCAGTTACATTAAAGAAGATTGCAGCCCCATATGGCTAGAAGAATGAGTCTTTATTTAAGACGTTTGTATTGGGGAAAATGTTTTGTGATTCCAGACGCAAACAGGATTTTCGTGATAGTTTCAGTATGTTATTAGTTCAACAGCGAAGTTAGACAACTGGACTTTTAGCTTTGTAGTACTTGTTCCTTTCTCTCGTTAATTCTCTCGCTCTCTCTCTCTCTCACACATTTGAAATATTCAGAATTCAGGCCACGTATTCGACTTCCCATCTCATCATCTGTCTTTCTCTTTATCCTTCTCTCCCTAGCACACTCTCTCTTTTCAGTTCTAATTTGCTGCCAACTTTGAACTTAATTAGAATTAATTAATATGATTGGTAGTAACGGTAACGCATACGTAATTAGTAGAATTAGTGTTCCTGGAAACCCAGTCGGTATGCAAGCAAGATGGCCAGCGAGCTTGTTATCGTGTGGTCAGCTTGCAAAATAGACCTCTACAATTTCTGGACCAAAATACGTGAATACGAGGCTCAAGTAAAACAAGATCTCCGATGCAGATGCTGCAGTTACGTTGTTAATGATTACTTCGTGATAATTTGTAATGGATACTCGTGTAAGTACACGAAACATTAATGAACTAAACTGATTTCGGTACCCACCCCGTCGCCCGCCCTCTTTAAAAAAGGACAAAAAAAAATCTGTGTGTTTATGAGAATTCCAATGTATTCGTAAATAACAACTAGGAAAATAACTGGACACAATAAACTCAATTAGAAAGAATATTCGGTTGTATTGTTATGACGAACCAATATTTCCTCATTTAAAACACAAAGATACGTGTGTGGATATTGTGATCACGTTATTAGAATTGTAAGCCTCTGCTTCAGGTATTTCATTTCAGTAATGAATGACATAGATGGTTAAAAATGTTTTTAACGTAATCCATTTCAACAGACATGCATGTATATTGTTAGAAGATTATTATTTACTAGGGTTTTTTTTTTTGTAATTTCGTACATTTTTCTAAGCGATGTTCTGTTGTGACTGACTGTGGGGATGGTGGAAAGGGGGTGTGGTATGTGTTTTATTCATTGCAGGGTGAATGGCAAGTTGTAATCTAGAATTGAAAATCTATAAGTTATATCGGACTGAGCTAGACAGACAAATTCAGATAATATAATCCGCCACTGTACATAAAAATAGGATATATGTGTATATATACATATTTCAGGAAGCTGATTCAGTCGTGTCAACAAAGTGAAATTTATACATACAAGTTGTGTAAAATTCATACAGTTTATTCTCTGAAACAATGTTAGTACTATATTGTACCAGAAAACTTTATGTTGAAAGTAATTTGGACCTGAGTTAACATTACAGTACGTAAAAAACCTATATTATGTTGCAAACTGTAAAACTGTCATGTATTAAAGATACACAAACATACAGCATTGATAAGGTTGGCTCAGTCAACGTGCCAGAGGATCTGATGATCTAGGGCTGATGATCTTAACACGTTCGTCCTACCGCCCCCCGTGATTCACAAGACTTCCCCCAAGAACGTACTTCCCTTTCTCATTTTATTTTATGAAAATATGATTCAACCCATAAAAATAATAGAATTTGGTAATGAAGATAAATGTCTCTGTTTAATAACTCGATTCTCTTCGTGTCCTCTTGTATTTTTCTCGCGTAGAAGCTTGACAAACACGATTTATTCTCAGCTTACCACATTTTAACCCTTCGTAAACATGTTCCTCACCCCTCGAGGTGCGAACTCATCTGATTATATGGAATAAAACGCTGACCTTTCGAGAAGATCACTAGTTGGAAACGTGGTCGATCATGTCCTGTCTTCTTTTTATTTATTTTTTAGCATTTTGTCAAAGAAATATCTTTGTGGATGTGGGGTATGACGAACCATCAAAGTGGTTGGAATCTCGTGTTGAATCGGTTGGACCCTCTATTGGCCAATATTGTCTTCTTTCTATCATCGAGAATAAAATAAAAATTGTGTCCTGTGAGTATTCTCATTAAATAATATTATAACCCATAGTTAACTGGATGATATATCGTATTACTATAGGCTAAAAAATAGTTACTAACATACCTGCATACAGCTTGATACACACAAAAATGCTTAGTCGTTTGTCATTTTTTTATCATTTTTAATATTGTTTTAGTTCATCTAGCTGTCTTTCTCTTTACTTGTTCCCTTATATCATTGCTCCTTTTCTCTTTCATTATCTTCCTATTCTTTTGTCATATTTCTTTCCTCGGTTCTATCATTGTTCTGTATTGGTTTCTCTCACTCAGGATCACGGATCGAATCCTGATTGAGATATTCCTTATGAAATAATTGAATCCACCTGTGAATTTAGTCGAATTTTGAGGCAATTAAGATAAAACCCAGTTCTGCATATTTCATTGGGAGTTACATTTTAGTACGTCGCAACGTGGAAGTGCCTTCAAATTACATTTTGACCTTGTTTGTTGCGTCCAGTGCTGTGGGTTCTACGTCTTCTCTGGTTTTATTGCTATAGCAAAGTTAAATAGTAGCTATTTGATTTACATATGAATTATGAAGTCGTAGTGTATGAAGTACCGCCACGGTGGTCTAGTGGTCAGAACACTAGCCTTGTAAGCTTGGGGTCCCGGGTTCAATTCCCGGTGGTGCTCAAATTTATAACTTGTGTTGGGTAAGGCCGTGGTCTAGGCATCACGGAGTTTTCCTCCGGGGGCTTCCCCAGTTTCTCCGTGGCATCCCAACAATTACTCCATTCACACACAGAAGAAGGCAATGGCAAACCACTTCTGATCATCTCTGCCAAGAATGTATATATGTATGAGCAGGTCCCTGACAACCTGAAGAGGTTGGAAGGATCCTGTTCATAATATATGGACCTGTCGTCAGACAGAACACTACAAATAAAAAACAAACTGTATGAAACGCGGTTGGTTTGAATTGGATGTTATTCAAATACATTTTTGCCCGCAAAGATTCAAAACTCAATAATTACTTTACGCCGTTGTTGCGCTACAGTGGAAAAATAATACCATGGAAATAGCATTACACAGTTATGACCGATGATTATACCTACCATAATAATAAATGTCCATATTTTCCATCAAATAACGAAGCGCCTTATACGCTCTCCCCCAATAAGAGTTAAAATCTAATATAGAATGCATGTGATTAGAGTCCTTAATGATGGGAAACTTGATATAAGACATAGAGATTTGATTGGTAATTAAAGTGGCCTTTATGTATGTATATGTGTGTATGAATAATTCATTTGATGCTAACGATGTAGTCAAAAGCTTTATAGCGAAGGAGCGCGGGGGGGCAGGGGGCAGATAGTGGAATAGAGCTAGTTATATACTGTATAAGTTCAGGTTGTAATGTGGGCCCTTACACATCAAGAATTTTGGTCATAGTGTCTTGACACCTAAGTGTGTCTCTAGATGTGCGTGTTCAAATCCCGAAACGGGCATCCGACTCAAGTGTTTATTCAGTTATTTTACCAGCTCTTCGCCAAATATTTTTAGGATGATCAAAGTCATTGATTAGATGGACGGGACGTGTAGCAAGATTGTGAGAAACGATAAACTAATACAAAGTTTTGGTTGAAAATGTTCAGAAAAGGGCGCCACTTCGAAGCTATAGACGTACATGGGAGAGCGATCTTGAAGGAGCGGCGTGATTCGATGTATTTGTCTCGGGATATAAACCCGTGACTGGCTCTTAGTGAACGGAAAGAAGGATTGTGTTCGCGGAGAATCTGTTCGAACACAGTGATACCGGTAATGTAACACGTCTTTTGTTCGATCCAGATGTGTCTGATTCGAGTCTATTTTTTTTATTTGTAGTGTTCTGTCTGACGACAGGTCCATATGAACAGGATCCTTCCATCCTTTTCTCGGACTGGGACCTGTTCATATACGTTCTTGGCAGATGATCCAGAAGTGGTTTGCCATTGCCTTCTTCTGTGTGTGAATGGAGTAATTGTTGGGATGCCACGGAGGAAAACTCCGTGTTGCCTAGACCACGGCCTTGCCCAACACAAGTTATAAATTCGGGCACCGCCGGGAATCGAACCCGAGACCCCAGGATTACAAGGCCAGCGTTCTATCCGCTAGACCACCGTAGACATGATTCGAGTCTATACGGAAAAAAAAGACTGCTTTGATCGTCGGTTTTCGGCGTTTTACTCCGTCTCTTCGTTTAAGTTCAAGGTCGTTGCCTTGAATGTTTTTTTATTTTTATTATGTCTCGGTCATTTCCTCTGCTCCTGTTTCTTTACTTTTTCTCTCTGTTTCTTCGTGTTATCCTCTCGTCCTTTATTGGCATAGGCTTTTTCTCACTCTGTACGCTCCGTATCGCCACATACCAAAACATCAATATCAGCAGAAAATTGTTGGTGATGTATTCCAGAGATAAAACTTTGCAAGAATATTGGCGTGGGTTTGATCGATTCATTGCGCCTTTCGCTTTACGTATTGACATTCAAATTTAAATATTTTTCACGGGTTTTAAAACAATCGCAATTGGTAGATGCCGCCCCCAGCATGTCGATATGCAGTGACGCATGCTCTGATCAAATAAACCTTTACTTAATCTGCAAATGACAGTTTGTGCAGTATTCAAAAAGGTGGAAAAAAAAAAAAATTCCAAAACGAAAAATATTATACGCTGTAGTCGGAATACACAACTAATTATTCTTCTTGTGGAAAGGCCACTGTGTACACTAATGACGCATTCTTTGAGGTGTACAGAAAAGTGTTTTGACAGAGCGCTATTGCGCATGAGTGGACATAAAGTGAGCTTGTATTTATCATATACGCTGAAAAAAGTTACTTTATTACTGTCGGTATTATATCATCAACAGCGAATTCAGCTCGCATTACTGCCTGGTGATAGTGGTATACATTTACGGCGAAAGATTTAACTATTTATGTGATATTACATAACAGGAAAGTGGAATAACATTCATTTAATGTAACAACAAAAGGTAAACTAAGACACGATGCAAAGTGCATACTCGAAATTATTACTTAGTTGTGTAAATAAATAATACAAATGGAAATCAGGAAGACGCAGAATGCCGAGCTTAAGTTGAGCGTGCTAATGTAAATACAGCTCACTGTGGAGAAATAAAAAATGAGTATAGATAGTCTTCGTAAATGAAAGAAATTCAAAATTATAAGCACAAGTGAATCGGACATATTCCGCGGCTGGGTTGCAGTAGGATGCTGTACCTAAAGATAAATTATAATATATATGAAGAGAATGAGAGGATGATGGATTAATCAGAGAAGCCGGAACAGGGAATATTTGCTCATCCATGAACCGCAGAAGAACAGGAGTGTATGTTGAGTCATTAAAGATGTTGTAGTTTCATGGCTCTACAACGCAGTTGTGGTTTTTCGCCGCCTCCTTTTTTCGGAGGTTGTCCTAGTCTTTGAAGTGGGCATTTGTGAGTAGTGGGTGACCAGGCCACTGACCCTGCACAATTTCTACTCAATCCCGATTTGATTTCTAGAGCCATCCAGCAGTGAATCAGGAGAGACTTGGATGAGAAATTGCCGCTGAATTTTGCTTACGAAACATCTCGTTCATGTTCGTTCATTAAAGAACTTATGAAGTGCAAATTCTGACTGAAAGTCGACTTTCATCGTCCGCATTAGTTTGTCGTTTTGTCGGTTTTCAGCGGCTAAATACGCAGAACACTATTTTGTTATTTGTGGCTGTGTCAGTTTGTGTAGTGCACTTAAACACTAAAAATAATTAAGAGGAGACTTACCGGGTGTAAGTAATATAAAATTATACAGAACTTCTCAACTGAGCTGTTTTCATACATTCAGTATTCTTTATCCAGAAACTTCTCGAAACTTCTTGCTTATATTTAAGACATTACGAATACTATTCTACATTAATATTTTGAAGCCAAGCAATAAGTATAAGTATCAGCTGTCTTAATATGATTCTCACTGTAAACAGCTGTTATTTCCTTAAACCTCATTTTCCAGTCCATCTTTGTAATGGATAAGTGTTGTGTTTTCTTTGCGGTACGGTCTGAACTCTTAAATATTATGGAGACGAGTTTCACCTTCTAAGCGTTATGTTACATGAAACCATATAATTAAATAAGGAATGGCTTTTAGAGGAAATCATTATAATCCTAGTCTAAACCAGAATCAAGAATGCGACGTGTTTCGTCTCGGATTCAAAGGAGTGATCGTGGGAGGGTGAAACGAACAGAGTGGTAAGAATATGAGGGTTGCAGAGCTAGTAGCTAGAACAGTGTTGCCACTGCCGCACCGGTAGACCCTATCTGATGAATAAACATATCTCAATCCGAATTATGCAAGCAGGCTTTCGTATTACACATTCGGCACGTTTCAATTACAACACATTTCAAATTCGTGCCCCTGAAGCTTCTGTACAGAACAGAAGGAGAGAGAGTGAGAGAGAGAGAGACGGAAGGGGTACTCACCCTTTCAACATACCAGCTACCCCCTTACTTTCCTTTACACCCTCAACACAAGTCCACATACAACTGCAGCTATTTCTGTTTTGTTACAAGGGAAATTATTTTTTGTTAATAAGAAAAGGGTTTGGGGTGAGGTAGTAGCTTTAATAGGGTGTGTTTTGGAAGAGGATGGGTAAATTTTGTAGTGTAGGTGGTAGTAGTAGTAGTAGTTGTATAACAAAGCTTGCCAAGGTGATTTCTATTCAAGCCACGAGGGAAGAGCTTTATTGTTATAACTTATAATTTCCCTCACCTAACTCCCTTCTGTAACTCACGTTATGCGCTTAACTATGCTGTATGGCGAAGTGTAAACGGAATGCGTTTTACACAAGTTTTACCCCAGTTGGCATCGAATTATCACGCGCTCACACACACACACATAAGCCATAAGCCTTTCTCCTCTTACAGAATCCTCTTCCATATTCATCCTTTACTGATTCCAAGGAGATGTTAACAGTTGAATATCGACTTAAAGATTCCCAGCCTTTTATGAAGCCTTGAGGTCCATTTATAGGTTTACAAAATCTCGATATTGGGCCCTAATTTGTGCCAGTTGAATCCAGTACATACACTTGTTTCTTTCAGAAACACCCCAATATTTTCACTCAGTTTTCTGGAGTAAAATTTTTTGTGCGTCTCTCGTCACTTCCATTTCTGTTACATGTCCGGTCAATTCAACCTTTCTTGAAATTATCACCGTAATGATATTTAATCAAGATTACACATCATGAACCACGCACTTTTTTTTTCCCCCAGCCTCCTTGTTGTTTTTCACTGTCCGTATTTTTCCCTTACGCTGACAGTCTAAAATTTACGCCCATACAAAGTAACACGTAAAATTATATTTCTTTGATTTAATCTCTACGTTTTTATGTTAGAGATAGAAGACGAAAAATTATGATCGTGTTATCAACAGTTATTCACCGGAATTTAATCTGCTCTTAAATTAATAATTTAGAAGGTAGACCAGTAGTCTTCATATCCTCGAGTCTGTTTATGCAAATTCTGCTTATTCAAGGCGAAATGACGTTTTGGTAATCCGTTCTTTTTGTATCAGTACAGTGCATAGTAAGAATATATTCCTGGCATGCGGACGGACATAAGGCTGCTCCTCATTCTACAATCGTCATACTAATTGCTATTTTTGAACTCCATTTTTCATTGCGCTGAGACTCCAAATTTGATAATTAAATTAATATTTCTACATATTGAAGGAATATTTATAAATCTAGATCAGTCGCGTATAATTTTTCATGTTATTGAATTGTAAATGCATTTCTTTTATGTCAGAATTCGTGGAAACAAGACAACTTTTTCAGTTCTGTTTTGTTTTGTATTTTGTATGTGATACATTCAGTCTAACTGAAGCTAGCAACCAGATTTACAGTTTGAAAATTTACTGGTGTTATATCCTAGCATAATTTATTTTTCACTTTGAACATTGATGATAATTCACGTGTAACTGGTTAATAATTTATGTTCCTACTGTAAACAACAGCAGAAAGTTGACTCCGTTATGTACACGGGTTCTTCCACCGCCTGAATTTTAAAACTGAGGTTTTATTTCGTAGTCATTTTCGATTCTTATTGTTTGGTTATTAAAAGTAAAATGTCAATTTGACTTAAATAATGTGTTCGAGATAAAATAATATTCATTTTCTGGTATTAAGTACAAATGATTCTGATGATTAGTTAATGGGCTCACATTAAGGATATTGGAAGTTTAAGGAAGGTAATTGATGAGATTGAATCCAGAAGGATAATGGGCCTTTTACTAACTGTTGGTGAAAAACTGTAGTTTTTTAGATTTTAGGGTTTGGACATTTATCTGGCCCTGTTCAGGTAAATGATTTGCTGATATGCGGAGACGCTGCCCTTAAACAGGGGATGTTTCGAAGAATATAAAACGCATAAGAGGAATTTGTAATCCTGTTTCCAATTTCTCATTCATCACCCGTTTCGTGTGTGTGTGTGTGTGTGTGTGTGTGATGGCAGATTAGAGGAATGATATCTGTTACGAACTAAACGTGATGATTGCTTCGTTTACTTTTTAATTGTTTGTTCACCTGTGTCCTGAGCTATTAAATGATGTTAAATGTTCAGCTCAATTTAGTTTAAAGCGTTAAATAATGAGCAGTGCTGGAGGTGTTAATGTGCTGGCAGCAATACAGGGCATTTCACAGTGAATCACACAAATTCAAAATTTCACAGCATTACAACGAATTATTTAATATGAATATATTCACGTAGCCTTTGGCGTGGTGTACTGTGGTGTCGCGTATGTGCTTTTGCGAAGTTATTGCATACTATAAAAGCAACACTCTAGAACACAGATAGCTGTGAAAATCATTCACATACATATATACATACCTATTACAGTGACTCTGAATTTAATACTTTACCTTGTCTTCCTGTTAACGATATAATACGTGCGTTTTTTATTCAGTTGCATGTAACGAATTTTGAAAATTATTGTCGTATGGGATGTTATCACGTGTAGTCTAGTACAATTTATCATACGTTTCAGAGGTGTTTACTGCTTCCGTCATCAGGGAGATATTTGTTCCATATCCTTGCATCTTTCTTTATTCTTTACATATCCTACCCACACCGTTCCCGTATTTTTCTTCATTTAAGAACATTACTTTAAAACACAAAGATAATATTTATCCTTCGAGACCTTTTGCTGTGTGAAAAAAAGTTTAATTGTTAGAAGTTTTATTATAAATTTTGCAAATTACATTAATTCTGTTATTTATTTTGATAGCGCCAGCCGGCGAATCCATGCGGAATATAACATTTATTTAATTTAGGAAAAGTAACAATATATATAAACGATATCAATGTAAATAACGTACAAATACCCCCGAGAATTTTCCTTTTTAATTTATTAAAAGTTGGTAACAAAAAATCACTTGGTCAACATTCACGAAGTCTCTCTCTCTGTAACTCATTATTACAATACTGAAGCAATGGTCAGACCTCTTTTCTTCCCTAGAGGTGTTTCATGAAGCTATTCCACTGAATGTAATAACAAAGCCACATTAGCTATATTTTGTATGTTTAAGTGTCTCTCTGTCTGTCTGTGTGTGTCTGTCCATCCAACCATCCGTCCCCTATCTATGCTCGCATACAACAACAAATCCTTCTCTATAAATGTTTTATTTATTTATTTATTTATCTGTCTGTCATATTTACTTAACAAAATGTCTGTGTTGCGTAGAATCGTTACCGGGAGCTGGGTTAGGAAAACCAATGTATTTCGTGGTTATCCCTGGAGAACCCTGTAGGCGTTGACCGTTCTGACTACATGTGTACAACATTACATCGCCGTACACATATATACATAATGTTGGAAAAAAACGTCCGTGTTGGTACCTAACCGAATCGCCAGGTATTTTTTTTAATTTACAAAGAAAAACATACATACGTGTATTGGGGGTGGGAGAAGGAGTGAGTGGATCTAGTCTCCATACTTTTGTTTGTTTATGTACATGAAACACGGGCGGTGGTAATTTATTGAAATATTTCCATTTAAATAATATTTTTGTTTAATTGAAAGAAAATATGTACGTATGTGATGTGTGCAGTGACGACAGAACGCACGTGATTTTGGGGTGGGCGAGAACAAAAGATGAGCACGTGCTGGGACGTGGGTTTTTATTTACGAAGAGCGATTTTTTACCCATTTGTTTTGTGTGTGTGGTTTTTTTTTTTTTTTTTTACTTCTTCTAATTGTTAAGGTTGAATTGGTATCTTTTCACAATGGTTCAGGCTCAGTTTTTTTCCTGACTGTTATTCTCTACAAATCCCATCTACTCTTGTAGTTATTGAAAGCACGTATTGTGTAGCCTATGTCATTATTGGTTTAATTTCTAAAGTTCTCTTTCTGTAGCTTACCAATTTTTTTTTTTCCCAATCTCTCTCGTCTAGTTTGAATTGCGCAGAAAATAATTTCATTTTAAATATAAATCCAGTTTTCGTTACTACCTCTGTTGTGGATAGAGACTTTTTAGCGTTGATACTTGCTACCGGAGCAAATGACATAGCGACTCTGGGCTTCGCGGTAAATTTTTAGCGCCTGTGTAAGTGTGAGGCGTAGAAATGACATTACATTGCGTTATGTCCACCCCCACCCCCCCACCCCCCGTCTGCTAAACACGTTGTGGGGGGCCAGCTGTGTTCTTATCTTCTTTGAGGGTAGCTGTATGTTGCTCAAGATGACCACTTACATTTATCAAGATCCGATGTTAAGAATGCGTGGAGTTGTTCCTCCATTACTCATACTTTTTAATGACCTTATGTTTAATCGCAGGGACAAGTACGAACAACATTTGTTGCTTTTGATTCCTGATATTAACGTGTAACTCTGTGACTTTAAATATCTCCTATAAAACGCCTGTGGTTAAGCTATGGATTTTGTTAATTGATCAGTAGATGTGAGCGCACTGGCACATTTAATATAATTAGGACATTTTTTTTTCCCGTGGTTTTGGCTTCAATGCTTTGCTTATTCTCTGAATGGTGTCTGTAACTGGTCATTTTTGTACCGTCTTAAGTATCTAAGAGTTTTAAGATCACATTCTGTTAGATTCTGTACTGAGAATTATCAGAAAGGTCACATAAATTAAATAAATCTGTCTTGGAGAATCGATCAGGAACTCAAAGGGAAAAAAAAAGGAGTGAGTTGTCACTCGCAAGGCACGACGCACTCTTCCGGTTTATCGCAATTAACTAAAACACATGCAGAAGTTTTGTAATTGGAGCAGTGGTTAGTTTCAATCTCTTTAGACTGACAATGAACCTGAAATAGCGCTGTAACAGTGTACCTCGTAATGCCATGTGTAGCCATTTGTATGGTAATGTATAGTGTGTTTGTTTGCTGTTAATGCATTATTTATGTTTATACAAAGCCGTGTTTCTGTTCCGTTTAAACTTTAAGTGTGTTTCCGACTCTAAAATAACTGTATTTAATGGTGAAGCGATTCAAAATCTTACTTTATTCTTTGGGAGGTCCTGGATTTGAATCTAGAATATTCCGAATTTTCGTCGTTTGAAAATAAATTTCTTTCCTAACTGTACATTCAGTGTATGGATGCCTATAATTGTAATATTACGTCGATATATTGGCCGACATTAGAATAAATAATCTGCCCAGTGAATATTATTTCCCATATCAGATGAAAGGGGGCTGTTTACATCAACTTACACTTGAGCTGCGTTGAAGTTCTTTATTCCTGTGAATGCACAACCAAATCTTGGTCATTCTTGTTCGTGTGCAAAAAAATACGGATATGATCTTTTTGCGATGGTACAGATAGTTTGTAGCACGGCACGTTCGGATAAATCAATTAAACTAGCAATATAGTTAGTTAAATTAAAACTCCTAAATATGCGTGCTTCATTCGAAACATTATATTTATTTTATAATTGCTGTCTGTTTTGGGGCATGAGGGGGGTGGGAAGAACTGGGGGAAAAATGAATTTCTGCACATTTATTAGCACGAATATTTGGAATGATGGCTGTATCCCCCCCCCCCGCGCCACCGTTTTTTCCCCCACCATGCCAAATTCTATATCGATGCATTTCGTGTCTCGCCTATGATTTCACCAATTCCCTCTCCCCTTTCAGATTCACCACCCCTTTCTCTCAAAACTGTTGCGACCGAACTCACCCCCCCATAATTTCCATACACTCAACGAAATTAAGGATCTATGTAACGTACAGACGGACTGAAATTGCATGCACACTCATTATCTTGTACGAGGGGGCTATAATACCATATTATGCATCGGCAGCGTTCGCTGTGTTCCGTTCTTTTTTTTTTATTCTATTTCCAACCCCTCGTATTTACGGGCTTTAAGTAGCCTCGCAAGGGTGGTGCATATGAAAAGGATTCTGACTCAGTCTTTGATTTCATTTCCCCTTTTTTTAATTTTCTAAGTTTCTGAATATTCAGTTCCCTAATTTGAATAACTAAGAGAGCATATAACATTTTCATAGCTTGAAGTAATATGTGTTCTTGAATAAAGGGGACCGACGTTTTGTTCGCTTAGTTTAACTCGCGTGTAAGTAAGCTTTATCTCAGTAAAATATAACTCTTACGGGCAGAAGTTCGCAGAGTTTATTTTTTCATCGTATTACAGTAGATTCTACTGGTATGAGTTTTTTTTAAAGCTGTCACGAATTAAATTTTCTATTCTTTTTCGATTCTGAATTAATTCTGAAACAAGAATTCCTTCAGACATTTGACCAGATTCTTCAGACGAGGTTCGATCCACCGTAAGGTCGTCTTCACCTACCCACGGACAATATTCATGCCCGAAGCGGATCACTGATTTCATTTATGACAGGAAGGAATTTGGAAAAGTCCTGAACCTAATTCAGTTTTTGCTATCATTTCGACCCCTGTCAATGTCTTCACAGTTGTGGCTGAAAAGTGTCCAAACTCGTTTCTTAGAAAGTGTCGGTGCTGTAGTGGGGGACGGTACAAAACGGGGTTATGTACCAATAAGGAAGGGGGTGAGAAATGTTTATTTAATTTTAGCCAGAAAAGGGAAGTGACCACTTGGAAAACTTAGAGATTGATGGGAGGATAATATTGAAGTGGATCTTAAAGAAGTAGTATATCACAGTGTGAACTGGATTCGTCTGGTTCAGGATAGGATCCGCTGACTTTATATTTTACTCTAAAGTATTGTGATTAATTAATGGATGTGTGTTTTTGTATTGTTTGTATGTGTGTCCGTGTAAGGTGTGTATATTTTTGTAGGGGTGGATGTTTAGTTATGTATGTAGGGTGTTCTATGGAGTGTATTATATGTATTTTGTTGTAATTGTGTAGTGTAAGGACCACTGCCACCGGGTGGAAACCCAATTGCAGTAAATAAAATAATAATAATAAATACGGGAATTTTCTTGAATAGCTGAGGGATAATTAACTTCTTGTCAAGGAACGTGCTGCATGAATTTAGTCATACATGTATGAATTATTTTCATATATCTGTGGTGAAAAGTTACAGCTAGTTGCTTTCAAATTCCTAAATCATTTCTTAAGCGAAGTCTCCGCGATGCAAATTTGTAGCCATTCTCAGTTGTGTTTACAGTTAATACTTACAAGAGAAACATGTCCTTGAATATTTCCCGACACAGCCTCAGGGTATTTGGAAAATATAGTAGAAACTCGGAAACGTCTGGGCCGCTATTTTGGTCGAAAAATGTCAGAATGCATCTTGGACGCTCTGAGCTAGCTTGGTCGTAATGTGGTGCTTAGAATCAAGTATGTCGTATATGTGGAGAGGAGAAGGGTTCTCAGGGGAAATAACCAATTTTTCAGTAGACTGCGCAGAGTGGAGGTGAGAAGCACAACATGGAATGTTCAGAGCATCTGTGTAAATTAAGGATAAGAAAAATCCACTTTATTTATTCAGGGTTAAGCATGTTAGTGAGATATCACCTTAAACAGTAGTAACTTCGGAAACACGTGCACCGTGCAATAATTACGACACTTACGCCGGTATTTAACCTTTAAACTTTGTGAATGACCAGGAAATTCCCCCCAGATCTTAATGTAAACTGCCCATTGTAACTGTCCGGTTGTAACCAAAAATAGATAAATCGACAGATTTTAGTAAAAGTGTCCAATTTCTTTGACATCGATTCACTCGTTCCTCATTTCTTAACATACGTACAGACGGACAGAGCGATTTTATCACCGCACCACTCGGGTGCGGATCCGCCCAGAAATTACTAAAATGATGGCTGTTCATGCCTTTTAAACAAAATTGTATAAAAGGCTAGGTACGTGAATATGTGGTACTAGTTCGCAAACGAAAATTCTGAGGGTCGTGTACGAAACACGAGTCTCTTTTTAAAGTACGTCTCGTCATTTGCCTGAACAAATCAAAGGAAAAAAGAACACCGTCAGGTAGCTGATTTCCCCCGACCGAGGTTCAAATCGGGGACCTCTATAACACGGTACAGTGCTCACTACTGTGTACCTGCGCTCGTATTCCTTATTAAGCTCCCGTTCTTAATGTTTTCAGCTTTAACAAATAGTTAGCCTAATTATCTCGTGTCCTTCTTTCAACTGTAACTGGTATAAAGTGGGAAATCTTGAGAGATGTCCGATAAGTAATGTAGTACATGTTACATTTTTGTTCTCACATCCGTACCTTAACCATTATACAGGTCAGACCGTTGGTTTGAATAATATTCACTCACGTTATTTTTGTCCATTCTCTCTTTCTGACGATTCGAAATGGCCATAAAAATTAAACTCTTTTTGGAAGGGAGAATTCAAATAAATTTGTGTAGAAATGTATAATGTCATGCAATATCATGAGTAATAAATTGTGATATGAGGCTCTTAATCCGATTACGAATACGTAAAAAGGGTATATCGTGTTTCTTTATAATTCATGTCATTTATATTACTCCGGTTTCACGAATTGAGTTTCATTTGGTCAACCGTCCGGAGTGCTGGAAATTTTTTTCTTTCCTTGTTACGAAGTACAATGGCTACGGTAAGGAGCATTTTTTTTTGTGCTGAGGGGGAAGAGGGAATTGTGTATAGAAACAAATTACTATATTTGTTTAATTACTAATTTATAATTTCTGCTCCCGGTGGTGCTCAAATTTATAACTTGTGTTGGGCAAGGCCGTGGTCTAGGCATTACGGAGTTTTCCTCCGGGGGCTTCCCCGGTTTCTCCGTGGCATCCCAACAATTACTCCACTCACACACAGAAGAAGGCAATGGCAAACCACTTCTGGATCATCTGCCAAGAACGTATATGAACAGGTCCTAGTCCGAGAAAAGGATGGAAGGATCCTGTTCATATGGACCTGTCGGCAGACAGAACACTACAAATAAAAAAAAAATTCTACTACTCTCTCTGAAAACATTTAAATATATTAAGGAAACGTGCGGTCCTTATGAAAACTTTTTTTTTGTCAAATAATATCTACTTTTACTTGCCTTAAGCAACTTCGTATTTAAGTTAGTGGCTTGACCAAACAGTAACGGCATTATATCTAACTTAAAAATGCATCCAAAGGCGATAGGCTAGTCTTGTCATTAAATTTCTTTTGTGAATAATTCTTGCTGATATTTCGCCATGATGGTGATTTCACTTTATTTCACAGTTTAATGTTTGTGCATGATAATCTCAGGAACTGATACACAGTGAACATCCTCTGATTGCACAAATGTTGATTATTTTTGGCTTTTTGTAGTCAGTAGTAAATTGACATCCATATTTATTAACGTAGAATTTTTCATCAGGTTTTATCGCCAACAAAACCCCATCTTATTGCGTATTTAGCTCTGGTGTGACGTAATGCAAAATTGATTCGTCACCCGTCAGTCAGCATTATCAGTGTTTTGTGTTGAAATAGAAGCTCTGTCCAGCGATGCTCGTTCGCTGTTTCTGTGGACGGACTGATACTGTGACATCCTATTCCATTTTGTTTTGACGCGAATGAAAAATTATTTTAATACATAGATATTTTAGAATTTGTGATTTACCTAGACAGTAGTGAGTGATTTGATCAAGGAGGATGTGTTGGGCGAAACAAGTAGATTATAAATGCATACAAAATTCAGTTCGAAAATTTTCAAGGAATAGACATCTAGGTAGATCTAGGCGTCGATGGAAAGATAAACTTCAATGATTAATAGAGAACCAGGGTATGAGTTCATTGAGTGGATTTAACTGGTTCAGGGCAGAGGGCGGTGGAGGTGTTTCATGAACATGGTAATAAACATTGAGGTGTCATTAAACTGGGTCGTTTCAGCACCAGCAGAGAAGCTATCAGCTGAAATATCTTACACGACGGAGTTACGGGCAGTCAGTTATAACAGGCATCATTGAGTAGTGTTATGTAAGAATTTCTTTCCGTCTGGAAACCCGGAAAACGAAATGCAAATTAAATTACTTCTTCTCTGTCAGTAGAACTGGACGGTTCAGTAGAAAAGTACTAAAACCCTAGTGTCTTCTGGGCATCGCGCCGTGTAGAAATGGTTAAGACTACTTAAATTCCCAATTAACTTGCTGTCTTCATAATCGGGTCCGAAGTAATGGCACAGTAGTGTCGGAGGAGATGGCTGTCTTCTGGGCTGTTGCGCCGTGTATTCTGGTAGCAGTTTACCGACGTTTCGTAGGTGCTTGCTGCCTCCATCATCAGGGTGATGAGGCAAAGTGGTAGAGGCTACAAGCACCTCTGAAACGTCTGTGAGCGTCTGCTATATTGCACGGCGAGACAACACAGAAGACAGCCATTTACACGTCTGAATCCGTGAGAACCTGCTATCTCACTCAGTGTTGGAGAGTTTATGTGGGATTACAGGAGTCTGTTACGAATAAATCAATATTGTCGTTAAGATGAAAATCACAATTTTCTGTGTCGGTCAGAAGGGCCTGAAGATAAATATGTGTTTTATAATCTCGAATGGCCACCCACCTAAGTTCAGACCAGACCTGATGTTGCTGCCATTGCCACGTGATATTTTTGAAAGTAAATTGTGTTAGGACCCGTCCTAGTGGGCTTCCTTTTTTCATATTCACATATGAGTCAGATTTAGATTGAAGATTGGCCAACAGTTTGAGGGTGATGTCTGTCAGTAGTCGATGCAATAATACCAGAACTAGGAGCTGCCTGCTGCACGCACTCACACATGGCTGAATAATTATTGAAGTACCATACCTCTCACACCAGGTTTCGCTAAATCAACTCGGCAGTGGGAAAGGGGAAGGCGAGCAAAGGGTGAGGCAGTGGGAGGGGGGAAGCACATTAATATTGCGAAATGAAGCTCATTTGCATTTAAATAAGGTACAGCGTAGTGTAGAGTCTAGGGTATGGGTTAGATGAGGGGGGGGGGGTGATGGGGAGCTAATCAGACTGGGTACGTTGCCAGCCATCCTGTGTTCTGGCTTGCTCTTGGTAGCGGTGTAAGTAGACAATGGACCAGGCCAGAATCTATACATCTCCCGTCTGATGCAACTTGTCCAGTAGTTAAGTTAGTCAGACGAAACTGTCGTCCGGCGAACACACCTACACAGGACATACATAAACCATGGTGTGCTAGGTTTATTCTCGGATGAATATTCCACATCTCCGACATTATCTGTCTCTTATCAGGAAAGTAATCAAACTGACCAGGTGGAATTTTATGTAGGGGTGTCTGAAGAGATGTGGGAATTTATGTATTGATTTATTTTTTCATCCATCACTGACGAGACCCAAAGACTATTTCCGACTCAGAATTTGTTCTTAAGAAATAAATATTTGGCAGTATTCCTTAGACGAAGGGTCAGCTCTTCGCAAAGCCTTGCGTATAAGTTCTGTAGAATTACCACAAATTAAAGTACAATTTTCAAGGCGTCTGACTTTTTATTGAGGTCACATGTTGGTTGAAAGATAAGTGCGCAACAGTGGTCCATTATTCAGAGTTTTGTCGATGTTTCTCTGTTTGTCTCCGTGTAGATTCGAAGATAGACACCAGCGTTTCGGATCCGCATACCGTTTCCATCTTCAGAGCTGAAATCTACACGGGAGTCAAAACTCAGAAGAACATCGTCACCCTCGCCATTGTTATCAAATCTCTCAGTCAAAGACTTTGTTTGTAGGAGCTCGACGTGGCTTTACCACGTACTGCGGTACACATCCGATCTGAAGCCAGTCTCGTCCCATTTTCTACGTAACACACCTTCATTGACACTCATTACACCGTCAGGGATTCCTTAAGGGTTGTGGCAGAATGCCCCTCCTCTGGCACAGTTCTTGAGGGAACTGCAAGACAGAATCCTTGATGTGGTAATGAATGTCGTCGAGGGTACGCTACTCAGGGTAAGGGACGAAACTGGATTCAGGTGAAACGTGTACCTCATCGAGCACCTACGAACAAACACTTGATTATTGGGTCACTATTTTGGAACAGTTCCTTTTCCAACATGTGACCTGAATAAAAAGTTCGAAACATTTTAAGTGGTACTTCAATTTGTGATCAGTCTGTAGATGAGGATACCACAAATCCAGAAAAGCACGGAACTACGGCCATGCCCCATCGGGGTCCGTGTATTTGAGAGGTCCAAGTGTGGGGCCCATGTTCACTTAGTCCGTACTGCCAATACGTGACAGTTGGCGTGCTTGCTAAATATTACTATTCTCACTATTAATTCTATGGGACAGAGTCACTTGGGTAATTCCCCGCATTATATAACCCGGATGGTCATTGCCGTGTTCACAAAAGCCTACTAGTTGTTATATTTCTGAGCCACATTAATCTAATCCACACCTTACGCTCTGTTTCCTTAATACCAAAATCACACATACCAAAAATCTCTTTGAAATCATAAGTCGTATAATCTTCACATGAAACGTTGCACTTATGAGGTCGGAGTTGTCCGATGAAGCGCATAAAACCGACTGACATTTTACAAGGCGGCTTTTCTGGAATTCTTAAAAACCTGATTCGTGGCGCGTTCAAGATTCGAAGTGGGTATCTCCCTAATACAGACCGTCCACGCGTCAGTTTGACGTAACCTGCTCGGTGATTGATGACTTTTTTTAATTAATACTTCGGAATCTTTATTTTCGCCATAGTTCTCCTTACAGGCTCGTTTTCATCCCTTCGGGAGCGCACATTAAAATCGCTTCGTCCGTCCGTCTAACTATTTCAGAACATATGAAAAGATTTTCACGAAATTTGATGGGAGTTTTATTGAAATTTGTGTACACATTCCAGTGTCGCCAGGCGCTACAATTGTAGTGCCTTGAAATAAACCACGACACTGACATGTTCCTGCAGTTTTAACCCCTTACCAATTTTCATTTCGGTATAGGCTATCTAAGCGGTTAGCATCAGAATATGAGAATACGAAAACGATGGAATCAGATAAAGTAGGGAGACGAGTAAGAGGCAAAGGCGAATGGATGATGATGTCTGGGTTCAAAGTGTTCTTTGTGTTAATTTCTCGTACATTCACTCCGCCCTCAATGGCAGACGATCGACTTGAGTTTGTCCAGCGGCTACTGCCCCTTCCCTCTATCCTGAAACCAAACAATAATCTATTCTCATTACAAGCAACTGCATCCACCCTCTTTCCCCGTCCACACTTTGCTTCGTAATTCTCTTCCAACCCTCCGTCGTCCACCACCCTCGACTGCAGCCGGTGTACCACTAGCAGTAGAGAAAACATTGGCAGCGTAAATCGTATCTCCAAATGATGGATGATACGTGTTGTTTCATTTCACTTAGAACTTAAAATAACCCACTGCAAATGTAACTTGTCGTTTTCCGTTGTTTTGTTTCAAAAATATATTACTGTGAGGTAGACAGGTAAGGCGAACATGACTTAATTTGTCATCTACTGCTCTACATCGGTACACATTTCTTCAGTTCTTGGCTTGCTTGTGATATTTTTATATTGGGAGCAATACAAACTTCGCTGTTTCTTTTGTGAGACGACTTCTTAACCCTTAACCCCTTGGGGACGTGGAGTTTATCGAAATAATGTCTTAAATATCACAATCCCACAATCCACGAAATGATCTTTCAACGCCTGTCAAAATTCGTATATTTTTATGTTCTTATGATCTTTAAAGTAGGTGTTTAGACGTAATAACTGTCTCGTGATGAAGAATTTTAGTTTGAAGCTGTGTAAATAGTCGACATCAGCATATTGGAACTTGGATAAAGGTGTTCACATTTTGCCTGAAGACAGTTCAGTAGAACAAAGCATTTTTAATCGAGTCAGCACGTTTATAAACGCAGAATGTTTGACAGTAAAGAAAGTCTAGGCATTTTGAAATATTATATGAAAATATATGGAATAATTTTAGAATATTCTTTCCAAAAATACCCTTTCTATTTAATTGCCTCTGTTTCTCTGCCTTGAATATTCCGGTCCAAGTCACAGATTAACTGCCTTCTTCCGGGATGGTGTTGGAAGATTTAACTTGTCAGTTAGGGTCTATTTTTTTCGTCAATCAATTCCAAAACCCTAATATCTTATTTCTTATATCATCCATTTTAATAATAATGTACCTTGTGTATATTTCTGGGCTGGTTACCATAGAAACGAATTTTTGTACGTCGACATGGCGATATGTTCTGAAGCTTTGCTGCTCTGTAAGTTATTCTGAAGGTATCGTGTCATTGTGTATGTGTTTGTCCGTCTTTCGTCCCTGATAACTTTTGAACCACTGATCCCAAACACGAAATAAATCCAGCCTATAAGGGACACTATTTCTAAGCGAGATATCCCGTTCGTAGGATTGAAAGGGTTAATAATATGAGATGGATGTCTCCTTTCTGTGCCTCTATCGGTTTAAAATCCATAAACATTCTACCATCATCCACAACTGATACTGGCAGGAAGATATTAAACAGAACAAGTGTAATAAATAACTACTTTGTAGAACAGGATAAGCACTCTGTCGACATGTAAAATCCAGCTTTATTCGTGTAAGTATTGGAGTTAGGTTAGGTTCTGTTAGATGGATGTCACAGCAGTATGGAGCTTCTACCTGCAATGGCATGTAACTCACAATTCGAAGGCCTGGGGAGATAAACCAGAGTGTGATACTTTTGGAGCGTTTGAATGTCCCGTGCAGTTACCGCGTTATTTATGCACCGAGTTTACGCAAAACAAAGAGCGAGTTAAGTCCACTGGCTTTTAATAAATTTGTGAAGTTTTTGGTTCTCACAGTCGTGGAGATGGCGGTGTTGTGTTGCTAGGTTTTTGTCCAGGCACTTAAACGTAGCCCCTGCTACAAGTGTTATCTGAGATTTATGCTAACATTCTTACTAAATTTGCTTCGCCATGATGACTCTTTCTTGAACACATTAGCCGAGGAGTGGGACATCTGGCAAGGATATTCGAGATTCACTGTTCGATTCCCAGGACAACTATTATAAAAATATTCAGACGATTCGTTTTGTAAATAAAATGTATAGATGGCAATAGTTACCTACGTTTCGGAGGCAGAAAAGTTCTAGAAACGTCGACAAGTTTTTATAATTCGGCGCGGTTTGTAATAATTCTTAAATTACTTGGACCAGCAGTTGCGAGAGGAAATGATAAAAATCACGGAAACTCAAGTAAGGTTAGCCAGTCTCTCTTGATAGGAATTACCAAATACGGAGCAGTAGTACCAACCGCCGTGGGATAGGAGGATGAAAATATTTAAGGAGATGAATGGTTGACGTCATAAATGAAAGTGGCGTGTTGTTGATTATAGTGCGAAGTGGAGGCGACTGTGTGTGTGTGTGTGTGTGGTATATTTAGAAACACACATCCGTCAAACAGACTCAAATGCGAGTTTCACAAGAAGCGAGAAAACGCTGCATCGTAATTCGGTGAAAACACGACGTAACTGTTTAACGACGGAATATGTTGCCATCAACGTTTACGGTGATAGATAATGCACTACAATGGCTTGTAACCTTCTTCGTCTCACCCCCACCAACCCCTCACCTACCCTCTTCTGACATTGCGATCAATAATTCTCCACCTCACCTCGCCCAGAAAATTCTGTTCTATATTTTAAGGTTTTTAATGACAGTGTATTAGTAATTTATGAAAAAGGAGTTCAGCGCCCGGTGTTCTATTTAACAGCCGTCTGTACCTTTGAGTTTCAGGGCACAGAAAAGAGAAATATTGCATTAAAACATAGGCCTTATATAGTCTATGTATGTAATAGGTTAGTTAGAGTTTATAATTTACTATGTGCGTTATGCCGTACCTAACGCCTAAAAGTTAAAATTAATATTTCTAGGTGCCGCAGTGTTCTGTTTCACAAGTTCAAGCCATCATTAGGCAGTTTTTAGAAGTACTTCATATGTGGATGGTAAAACGTTGAAATGACGAGGTTAGGAAAGGAATACGAGGCTGTAATTCATTACCAGTATTTTATACGTAGGCAATGAACAATGTCTGAAGACATTTCTTCCGTAAACAACAATTAAGTGATAGTCCTTGAATGATGTTTTATTGTTTATTTTGGCCGTTCAACTTGAAATAACCGTCATTGATGTAAACTGTACTCAGGTCCTGCCAGCAGATAGCTTCTTTGTTACAGCCCAATAAATAAATAAAAAATAAATAATATATATATATAGACACACAAACGACAGCCGTGCAATCCTACTATATTTGCGCCGTATTTAAAATTTATTTCAGTGTGTCTTATACGGAATGTTTATTCTCTTCATGTTAATTTGATATTATACTGTTCATACATTTAAATGTGATCGCGCTTTCAACCCTGTTAACATGTTATCTAAGTTCAGTTCGGCATTTAGGGTAGTTATCCTGTGTCATTCCTCTTCACCGAGATTCGTATCATGGCAAGTAACACTACACGCTGATGATATTCGACACACTCAGAAAAAAAAAGGCATCCAGAGTTGGCGTCGAAAGCTCTTCACTAGCGTTTGCTCCGGTATATTCGTTTAGGTGAATGTTGAATGACGCCCGATCCACTGTTGCACTTCTGTGAAGCTTACTGTCGCCATGCCAACACTCAACAGAAACAGAAGAGTATCGCTATACGAATTATCATCGTAAACACGGGCTCCATGTTATATTTTATCTTCTTCCACAATTTATTTTCGGGGTTTCGCACTACTGTGTTTCTTTCAAAATTTTATAATTATTTTTCCAGTAAAGGTTTTGTCTCTCTTTTTATTTCTATTCATCTATTACTTTTATCTGAATTACTCCTATTCTGCTAGGCGCTTCTTTGTTTAAAACTGGTTTATTATAGCGCTTTGCCCCTGATTTGTATGAATGCTGTAAATTGAACTTTTGAAGCCGAAGCTCGTCTGAATAATATTTAGGAATTCAGTCCGTACCTCAATAAAAAAAAACACTTGACTATTATGAAGATCAATGCTGTTTGAAAAGTAATTGTTTATTATGACGATGACTAAAATGATGCAAAATATTGAGCTGGTGATTATCATACCCAGGGTCCTAACTTCGACTTCGTCGTATGACCTGGCACTTGGCTGGTCTCGGAGTAAAGGTAGCATTTTAAAGATGAATATTACGTGTATCTTTTTGTACTCACATATAAACATCGGAATCCACCCCCCCTAACAACGTGTATTGACTGATAACTCTGTTAATTATGTATTAAACTTGTGAGGATAATGCTATGATGGTGTGAAATAGATTCGTATGTCTCAGGGTTCAGTGAAAGACTTTTTAATGTCTCAGTCTAATAAAAATAAGTGTAATTTTGTGGTGTACTGAATGAATATCAGCTTTTCGAAAGGAATTCTGCCCCATGGAGGTGATTAATAATAATAATAACCACAGAATATTATATAGGCCTCCTGCCCCACTGATGATGTCACACGAAAGCAAATTTAAGAATGACTTGAGGTTGGTGGTCTCCTAGGTTGTTGTCACGTGTAGAACTTATTCTGTGTACCAACATTTTGGGGGGGAAAATAGTGCCTCCTACTTCAGGAGTGAAGTGCGAATTTGATCCAAACTGTACGAAAGTATATTCGTGTTATCTTAATACAGATTTGTATTCAAATTAATCGTAATTAAATGTTAATAAAGACGTTCATAGGCACACAAGATGAAAGCGACTGTGTTTTTAGCCGTGGTGGTAAACGTTTAGCGATGATTACCTGCGAACCAAGTTTGGGTGTGCTCTCTATCAGGAGCGTTGAAATCCTCTGCAGGACACAGACTCTTGAATTCAAGCAGCCGACTTCGCACTGCGACGTAGGTATGAGAACAATAGTCTGTCAGCATGCAGATCAGATATCTAGCTATGTGACTGTGTTTATGTTTTCACTTGATTAGCAGAACAACAAGTTCTGGAAACAACTTATGGCGACTGTTTCTCTCCATTCTTCTCTGAATGTCTTTGGCAGTGGTGTTACATTACTACTGTCTTTGTTTTGGACTTATCCATCAACTGTTGAATTTTTTTTAAGTCTTAAAAGTCACAGGTTTTGGTTGGATTATATTTTCTCCTTCGTCTGCAGGTAAAAAAAGCGAGACGTTGTGATTTTAATACTAATTAAAAATCATCTATTAGACGATAGATTAAATCTAAAACAAGAAAAGTTGTATCTTCCTTGTGTATAGCTTAGCTCGGCGGCTTTTCATGTTTTTTGTCTGTCCCCCCCACCTCCCACAATTGCGTTTTCTAAAATGCCCACGCCATCATCCTGTCCTATAAATTATATTTTAGGGATATTTTTGCTAAAGTGGAATATTAATGAGTTTTTGTGTATTTAAACGAATGTAATGCCCAATTCTACATTGAATACATTACATCTGAGTTTCAAAATACAGGAAATTATAACATTTTCAGTAAATGAGCATATAAAATGCCAGTATATCAACACGCTGTCAGAAAAGCGACATTCTACCCCATTAAGCAATATAAAATGTAAAATAACTGTTGGTTTCGGATTAAGTTTTTCATCCCCGGTATACGACAGGTAGGCGGCGTTTAAAAATGAATGTTTCGAAGTAACTTACGCCCTTGTTTCCCTAATATCGCTGTAAAACTGGAGCCATGCGGAGGTTCTGTCCAGTTCGATTTAGACCCCGTCTTTCTGCATTTAGGTGCACGCTTTAATCCAACGCACGTTTGGGAATTGCTTTTTTTAAAAGGGGAGAAAGGAGTGAGGTGTGGGGGTACCATGGCTATAAAAAAAAAGATGGAATGCTGGTGTAACAAAACATGTTTTGTTAGTAAAGTATAGTCTGTGTCCATTGTAATGTTTGGACAAGAATATGCCGCCGAACTTTGTAGTTGACTCCACCCACACACTCGTTTTTCCGATTGATTTTATGTGTCCCGGAACTAATTTGGAGAACACGTGAAATTTCAAGTCTATTCTAAAACTTTTTTTTTCTGTGCGGGGTGGGGGCGGTGGGGGGGGGGAAGCGGTGAGCTGAATTTTTCACTAACTGTAATTGAATTTTCCCACTGCTCTTCATTCCATTTTCTTTTATACATGTTAGTTTTGTAGAGTAAATGTTAATTGTGCTTATTCTGTTTTGTGTAATATTTACTTCTCTCTGTGATTAATTGTGTCTGATTGAATCCTGTGTGGGATTTCAATTATATCCAATAAGCGTCAGTTTATATTTTGGAAGACCACCCACTCAACAGTGAATCGATGTTTCTGACGTCTGAAGAGATATGGTCACGGACGCATTCATTGTTGGTTGCGTCACTGAAAAGGCAGGCGTTGTGTTCCACCTTGCCAACTTGCGATGAGTCAAGCTTTAAGATGTATTATGGGTTTGTCTTATAGACTTGGATTACGAACACCTCTTGCATTTAAGAATAATTTGCGGTTTACTTTAAACTTTCATGCCTTTCAGCGTGATAATACGCGTGATGATCCCTTGTAACGATAATGTATTTTGCGTAGACATCTGACTGTTCTCGTTGTCACCCATTTTGTCCATATTCTGTCCTCGTTTGTTCCAGCCACTCCATTTCTGTCATAACTGGGGGATAATTTTCTGTCAAACACTGGGCCGAGTCAAACTATTTTCGACAGTGGGTTAAAAAAATCATTTTTTTTCAGTACTAGATGGGGTTAGCGTATTCAGTAGCATTGCTTATTTGTCATGCCAGGTTTAAATTTAATATTAAAAATATACTTCAGAAGATCAGTGCAGACACTAAAAAAGTAAATGCAAGAAAGTAGTTATTAAACAGAAATTATTGTATATTACGTTTGATCGAAGACGAGCAACCAATCAGAGCTGGTACGTTAGTTGAATAACCAAACTATTTGATTCAGAATTTATGTAACTTATCATTTGACGCATGTTTTGAACAGTGTTTGTCAGACTTTGTGAAATCGATATTATAAGTTTATAATTTACACGACAGTGAGAGAACTTTTTATTGGCGCATGAGTATGGCATTTTAATAAGGGGGGAAAGAATGTTGACAGTGGAAATGTAATTATGGAGACGATCCTTTATAAGTATCAAAGGAAGACAAAATCCCGAACTGTGTAAATAGAGATAAAAAAAATGGCTCACAAAATTCTATATTGCATTTTATATTTAAACAAGCTATTGATATGAAATGGACACGCCAAAGAATGGCAGACAACAGATGGTCCGGACAAGTGCTAGAGCGGATGTCATGACGAAGGAGAAACAGAGAAATATCGATAATTCGATGGATAGAAGGAATGAAGGATGCAATGCCAGACAGATTAATTGAAGGGAATTGAATGGACAGTGAAGATTGTTGACTGGGAACCGAATTTCGTTAATAAACAATATTGAATTCTTCAATATTACACCATATTAAATTGTATATTTAATATACTCTTTGCCTGAGATGATTTTGGGAAAATTATTAATTTAGTCTTACCCATTATGTAGAAACATGGGACGGAAATTTGCAAGGAGATGTATTAAATATCACTCTTGGTACTGAACACCACGGCCCATTATTTTTCGTGATTTTCTTCGGTCTATCGTTACCATCCATATCTCCTCCATGTTCGTCATTCATCCTATCGTTTTACGTTGCGTAGTTGACCTGTTGTCTTACCTGGTGATAGCGTTGATAAATAAGTAAATAAAATGTCTTTGGTAACATCTGTTCCTTGGTTTATTTCAGTATCCAATAAAGTTTAGTTGTCTGATAACATGCTTATTTCAGGTATATAAATAAATAATTTACAGATATTGACAACGTTTATTTTGTGGGGCCTGTGCAGTGAAAATGTGAGTTGTGGTATTCTTGGTTCAGGCACCATGTAGTCTTGTAGGTGGTTACATCGTTTCGGAGGAACATTTTGCCTCCATCTTCAGGATGGACAACTTCCCAATAGAGCACAATCAAGGATTTATTTTGTAGTTTTGGGGTATTTATATTTCGAATTTAAACGTGACCCTACCTTGTAGCTCGGCCCAGGGCACCTTAAATTAATTACTGTGTCTCTCATGTCTTCCTCTCGGTCCAGTGGGATAAAGGGACTATACGTTTTGTTTCCATTCTGTGTGTTAATTTTTGTTGTTGTTTTTTTTGTTACCACGTGATGCGTGGCATTATAGTTGTAGACGTGCGTATACATGTGTGAAACGATTTGTCTTGTATTGAAAAACATAATCATGGACAAGCTTGAATTTTCATGACGGATGCCGGAAGAATGGGCAGTTTGATCTCTCTGTGAAATCTCTCGCATGTTATTATCTTGCGAGCACATAAAAAAAGCAGATATCTAGTAAATAAAAACAATTTCGTCGTTATAATACGAAATAAAATGTAATAAAATGGTAGTAAATAAATCTTTCGAAAGTTTAACGAAGTCACTGAACATAAAAAGAACAACAAATGAAAATGATTTTGGCGATGAAGTTAAGAACACGTTAGATTCGAGAAAAAAACACTTGTTTCTGTTAAATTCCGAATCTTATTATTTACTGTGTCCTATTAAAAAATATGGTTAAAATCTACAATTCTGTGCCCTTATCTATGGTTTTATATTGGTGTAAAACTAATGTGTTGCTGTTTATGGTGATAATAAATTGATGCCGTTTGAGAAGAAGGTGGTAATATTTGGAACTACGAGAGTAGTGGTAGCAGGAGAAGGGGGACAGGCATCGGCCTCCCCCCCCCTGAATTTTTGAATCAAAAATCAAAATTTAAACCATTGAAATAAAAGAAACATTATCAAATATTAATACCAACAATTAAAGTGTTAAAATGTTAATATTTATATCGTGAATAAAAAAGCGTTTAACAACTTGGGACTTAAATGTAAATCTGTTGGCAAATTTTCTGACTGCCTCCTCCCCCTGGAAAGATGTCTGTCACGACGGAAAAAACTGAAGGGCATGTTGGGGATTCCCGGGCGTTAGGCGTCACTGGGATGATACAGCGACAAATAATATCGGATAGATAAGGAGCGCGTTGGTCTGGGATTAATTGAGCTGGTTCAGAATAGTTTACAATAACGATGTTTTGTTCACATTGTGATGAACCTTCGGATTTTATAAAGCCGTGAATTTCTTTACTGTCTAGGCAACTATCGTCATTGAGTGTAAAATTCTACAGAACTAGCTTCTACCTTTTGCTGGGTCCTTGTAATTTTTTTCCCGTCACGCACTTTGCAAATATTAAACAGCACAAGAAATACGATAAACACCCTTTGAAGAAAGAGGACCATCTAAATAATATTTAAAATTTAGCCCCTCGCCTCAAAGGAAATCCATCGCGAATCCAATACGTAAATCAGTTGGTTAATGTTTAAGGAATTATTCGCTGTTTGCGCTGAAATCCATGAATGCACTCTGTCCGCGAAATTCAGAGTTAGTGAATGTTAAAGCAGGTTCTTTAAAAATAAACTAAATTCTTAAGCTTAACGCTGCCAATTTAAATACAAATCATGCATGAAGTTTCCCGAAAATTAATTAATTTTTTCAGAAAATGCATTTTATCATTATATATTGTCTCATATATGATAATAAGTGTAGATATCACGTATTATGTAAAGAATTTGCATGTATTTATAAAATGAATGAAGTTTATGTGTGCTGTCCTGCGTCCATGTTTCACTTTTGTTTGAAGTTGAAGCCACCTCTCTATTACTGTACAGAGAACAATAATTTTTGTATATTACTTTTATTATTGTTATAACTTGTGATTATTATTCGTATTATTATTTAAAAGCTAGTGTACCGTGGTGCAAGAGAGACGGTGATACACTGGTATTATGATCAGAATTGCGTTTCTCTGATTAATACAGAGCGATTTAAATGATGTGTATTTTAAGTAGTGGCACTGATTCGCTGCGAGTATTTTTTTTTTCAAAAGGGTGGTAGCAATGAGGGAGTGAGTGTTGTTATAATAATTGGTTCAATTATTACGCTAGTGTTAAACTAATTTATATTACATTGAACTGCTCAACAGCAGAACTGGTCCGGCGTAGTTAATTTCCCGGGATAGAATATTATTTTTATGTGTATTCGGTGTTACCGGCGCGAAAAGCGACAATCTGGTTGTAACAACACGTATGCTGCGTGCTACAGCGGCGTATGTGATCGTCTGCTTCCGGTGTTTCTGTTGGCTTCAGTCGCTGGCTTTATATCCACGCCGTGTGTCTCTGTTATGAGACTTGGAGCACAGTACAGCCTGTCAAAGACGTTTCTACACTCGTTTATATATCATAAATGAGATTTTTTTTTTCTGTGGCTTGCATTGTTCCCTCTATTTACTCAAAACTTATTACTTTTAGGCATTGTTTTGTATAAAAAATTGACAGTGGAACCAAGGTTCCGGAGAATCTGACGTAAATACGTCTATACGGAAAGGAAGTTTATATATTAGCTTTAATTACAACAATATTAACAACAATGCCGAGTAAACAGATGACGTTCCCTAGGTAACATAACAATGCACGCAAGCTGACCATTGTTGTCGATCCATATTAACACATTGTTGATATGGATCTTATACGTTTTCCTTTCACTTGTTTGCCGAATGACCCTTCCGTATAGACGTATTTACGTCAAAATGGCGGCAGAGATTATTTGAATACTTCAACAGGGAATTATTTCTTTCTTGTCTTTAAAAGCCGGAAACTCGACGTTGTATGTTATGATAAATTTGTTTTCTCACTCATTCCAAGATGAAAACTGATACACATTGTTGAATTTTTCTTCTTTCAAATGCTCATTCGGTTGCTTATTGTTGTAGCCCACTACTTTTATGCTCAGTTAACTGAAAAAGTGTTATTATATGTTAGCTATTTTGCGTGTGTATAATAGATAGATTGTGTGTGGATATGCATTGTAGCGTTGTTTTCAGTTACGTATACGCCGTTGTGTTGAGGATTATGTTTCGCGCTGTGCAATCTGTGTGTACAGGCTTCGTCTGATGTAGTAACATCATAGCTGTAACAATCTGTAAGCCTGCTAGAACCATCATGTATTCTCTTGATCAGCTGGTCAACAACATGTGAAATTATGAGGTAGTGAGCATTTACATAACAATCCACTAAATCGCCTTTCTTTAGAAAGGGTTCCAGAGTGATTTTATCGAGTTAATAATTATATGTCAAGGCAACGTTAGTAGTTAAACCGGGGCAGCTGTGATAAATTTGTTGACATCTTCACAGATGTTAAATAGATGAAGATGACTGTCTTCTCCGTTGTTTCGTCGTGTAGTCTTGTAGAAGTTTAGTGACGTTTCATATATTCCTGCTGCCTCAATCGTCAGGGCGATGAACATTAAATTTAATTTGTTAAGTGGTTATTACAAAAGCAAATAATTCTGAAAATATGAGGATTAGATAGAATAAACTCGGGACAATTTAACCTGTTTTTTTTTCTGTGAGCTACATAAAATCCGTAAATAACCTGCATGATGTGCCAAGTTCTGAGACGTTAACGTTAAAGTAATTTATAAAATACGGTTAGCAATCAGTGTCTTAACATAAAATTACGTACACTGTAATTTACGGCAAGTAATTCTCCTTGACTGTATCTAAAGACTGGTTTTGTGAACAGGTTGTGTTACTTCCATTGTGGTCCACGTACGCGATTTTTTATTTTGACGTAGCATAAACCAGTTTGAGAAGCAATCAGGCATTTTTTTTAGTGTTATCTCTCACCCAACTCATTTGTATGCTGCTAAGTGTGAGGTAAGTTTATCTCACTGGCACAACAGTGTCATTGTAAATGAGCAGTTCCAAATGAAACACCACGTTGTTTGTTGTGGGGGTTGTGTATGGTCAATGTGAGGTTATGTGACGAGCCACTTGAAATATATTGTGTATAAAGCGCTGTATTCTCTGCCTGCTTCAAGTCCAGTAATAAGTTCGGTTGTCAGATTTCTCACTTGTCAAAACAAAAAACAGTGAAAATTAAATTTAAATTAAAATCAATACTAGAAGATTTATTAGTAGTTATGGACTAGTCACGTGATGTTTATACAGCTAGTTCCATGTGCTTATGTGGTTTATAAATAGAAAAACTTGTTTAAAAACAGAGTAAACACGCATTTTGAAGTATCTAAGTGTATGATGTTTGAAGACTTCGGAACAACAGTGGACCAACCTTTTTTTTTTTTTTTTTTAAGAAAACGAGGAACATGCAGATGAAATTACACACAGTGGCTCTAATTCAATTTTTTAAAATTCTGAGCCCATAACTCTAGCGTTTTCCACTCACTCGTCGCCCTGATGATGGAGGCAGCAAGGACCTTTGAAACGTCGATTAACTTCTACAAGACTACACGACGAAACAACGGAGAAGACAGCCATCTTCTCTTCCTAATCTTATCATCAGCCACATCTATATATTTTAAACTCCATTATTATCCCAACCTGTTTTCTAAACTCTGATGATCAATATATATCTAAAATAATTTTAACAGTTTTATAAAATTGTTACTTGTGGACTCTTTTAAGATGGCTGTCTAGTCGCGCTGTGTAGTCTGGTAGAAGTTTACCAAGGTTTCAAAGGTCCTTGCTGCCTCCATCATCAGGGCGATGAGTTATCGGACTCACCGACGATAAAACCTGAAATCCTATAATCTGGACTCTTTTTCTAAAACAAGAACCCAGATTATAATTGTCTGAAAACAAAGGTTTTGCTGAAAGTAGGCACTTGGATGATGACTGCCTTATCGGATGTTGTTCCGTGTGTTGTGGTAGAAACTGCCCAGCGTTTCGGAGGTGCTTACTGCTTCCATCATTCGGGTGATCATCACCTTAATGACGCATCATATTTTTTTCTGTTGTTTCAGGAAAGCTGTGATTCAAATTCACCACCCCCTGAACCAGCTGCTATGGGAGTGGACAATATTCCGATGGCCCTAGACCAACATTATGGCTCTCCACAACAACAACAACAACAACAACAACAGTCTGTGTTCTCAATGAACGGCCACAATAGTAACCAGAGCTTGCCGGGAACTCCAACACACAACCGTTCGGTACCAAACTCTCCTGATCCAATCGCTGCCATGGATTCAGCCAAGGCCGCTGCACATATCAATGGAACGAGTAAGATAAAATATTTTACGTACATATTTATTACATTCCACGGATCCGTAAGATAGTCAGATGACAATATAATGTGGAAAAAGTCGTAATAATAAAATATATATTATAAAGTACAATTTATACTATTATATAAATAAATTTCACATAATACAAACAAAGGGTTTACCTAAAGTAATTATAATTTACAAATAAATCTACCCATTAAATTATCACTTATTTATAAACAATATGAAGCTGATTCTTATTCCTTGTGTTGAAATATTTTATTGTTCTCCAGTTTGAAAAAATATTTGATTTGAGGGACACTATTACACTTTTGATCTCAGTTTCAGTTATCGGAATAATATTAAGACCAGCAAATTTTTACAGGAAACGTAGCTTTTAAAAAATAAAACAGCATCTTCTGTCCCTGCTTGATGTAAATTTAAGCTTTCAGTAATTGTTAGAAAAATATTATTGAAGGCATTAGCCACTGTTCCTGGATAATTTACTTTTTCATTGTTTGTTAGAAGAGATGACCTCTGTTCGGAGAAATATATTTTTCCTGTATCCCTTTTTAATATGTTCCTTGTTGTTTTTATTTTATTGTCTGATCTTTGCTATAAGTCTACTGCAATGCTGGTTTTTAGCCGCTTTAATAACATTGTTCAGGATTTTACAATACTGAATATAAAACACTCTTGCGTTTGGGTCATTACTGTTCCTACTGTAGATAAACAGACGTCTTGTATGCTTGCAAGATACTTTTATTCCTTGCGTAATCCAGTCATTCTTTATTTTGAATATACTTTCATTTTTAATTGGAAAACAAGCTTCGAAAATATTTAGAAAAGTACACAAAAATGAGTTAAGCTTAATGTTGGTATCATTGACTTTATAAATACATTCTCATATTTCATTCTTGAGAAAAAGCTGAAACTGCATTATTGTTTTATTATTTACTGTTTCCCCTTGTTTCAATGGTATTAAGTTAGTTGTTGCAGCAATATTATTAATCATAATGTACAGGGTGTCATGGTCTGATGGATCATTTATTACGGGAGAAGTAGAAGTTGAGCCAAGTCTTGTAGTATCCACAAAAAATGTTTTCAGTTGCTGGTCTCGAGTCATTTTGAATTCTCGTTGCAAAGTTTACAGTATGGATCAAATTATATGTTGTTAGTAGCGAGTTTAAATGTTTTCTTCGGGTAGTTTTCATTGAAACAGTCTATATTTATTTCACCACAGATTAAAAATTATGTTTTTGGATTATACAGATACTCTAAAGAGTAGGATATAGTCCCCTTAGAAATTTTTTGAAAATTACGTGATGGAGCTCTGTACAGGTTTAATATAACTAAGTTAGATGTTGTTGTTGTTTGTTTGTTTGTTTGTTGTTTTTTTATTTATTTATTTTTTATTATCATTATTATAACTAGCCACGGTGATCTAGCGGTTAGAACGCTGGCTTTGTAATCCTGGGGTCTCGGGTTCGATTCCCGGCGGTGCTCAAATTTATAACTTGTGTTGGGCAAGGCCGTGGTCTAGGCAACACGGAGTTTTCCTCCGTGGCATCCCAACAATTACTCCATTCACACACAGAAGAAGGCAATGGCAAACCACTTCTGGATCATCTGCCAAGAACGTATATGAACAGGTCCCAGTCCGAGAAAAGGATGAAAGGATCCTGTTCATATGGACCTGTCGTCAGACAGAACACTAAATAAATAAATCATTATTATCTGGCTGAATAACACAAATTTCTAAATCCTGTTATGTAATGTTGTAAATTGATTGCTCGCTGACTTTATTTTTTTTGGGGGGCGGGTACATTCAGTAGTGTGTTATGACACGTGCTTGGAATGATTGTCCTGTCTTACGACAGATAGCGGAAATGACAGTGTTGTGCTTTTTTTGTGTGTGTGTGTAGTGGCAGGTATGGTCACTCTTCAGAACCTGCAGAACCTTGCAACTCTGCAGAGTCTACCACAGGTTGCCTCTCTTGCCGCCGGTCTGCAGGGGATGGCTGGTCTTGGGACACAGCTCATCAACACTCCTCTCAACCTCAGCGCGAGTGCGACAGGTGTGTTTACATTGTTCCTTTTGTGTCGCCAGTAATTATCACCAAGTACAGCCAAAAATTGCAAAGCTTTACACTTTCAAATTCCAAATTTGCTCTTGAAAAGTACGATACTGCATCTACCCACAACTGTTGATGTTCGGTGGTTGTGTCAGGTTCGCTGCCGTCGAACTGTGCCAGCGCGTCTCCTGCACACTCGGTGGGGAACCTACTCGCCTCGGCTGCGACGCAACCCCAGCTCCTGGCTGCCCCGCAGCCAGCCGCCATGCCTCAGTTCATCCTGGCTTCAGGTCAGCTGGTGCAAGGCATTCAGGGGGCTCAGCTGCTCATTCCCACTTCACAAGGTACAGTCCGCCTGTTTACGGGACCACGGACGAATACTTGTTGAAGATCTTGAATTTCTTTTCTTTTATAAACCTTAGGAAATAAGAATAATTAATGAGAATACGCAGCCTTCTTTCACACAGAAGAAGAATATAAATATAATTTTCAAATAGAAATAGCGAAAGTATTTACGGATTTAATGGCTCGTGTCGTTGTGAGTGGCCATTGTTCATCGAGTAAAAAATATCAAATCGTTGTGGATTAGATGGGTGAGACATGTAGCATACATGAGGAAATTTAAAATTCATACAAGATTTTTGGTTGGAGAGCCAGAAGGGGGAGACAACTCAGAAAACACGTGCGTAAATAAGAGGAAAATATTAAAACAGATATTGGAGTGACAGAGTGGAGTGGATTCATCTGGCTTGGATACAGACAAATGGCAGGCTGTTGTAATCGTAGTAATGAATTTCTTATCTTTTATTGAAGTCAAGAAATTTGACTAGTTGGATGACTGGCAGCTTCTCGAGGAACACTCTGTTCAGTGGAGTTGGCTAGTTAATCAGTTATCATCTGTAATAGACATGAAACTGGAAAAAAAAAATACTCCTCTGTGTCTTCAGTTCCTGTGTGATGGGATTTTCACTAAAATCAGATTTGTATATTGCAGGAATTGCTACGCAAACCATTCTTACAATTCCAGTTAACCATGTGACAAGTGGGCAGATGGTGAATCTTGCACTAAGCAATGGACAAGTGGTTACAACCACACTTGCTAACTTGCAAACGCTAGCACAGCCTCATCACCTCCTTGCCCCAGCATCTGCAGCTGCGGCTGCAGCAGCCGCCGCTGCTGCTGCCAATACAGGTAACTGTCTTTGTGGCACAGTTGCATTGGTCAGAGCCATTGTTTGGGGTACATTTAACACTTTAAAGATATATTCTCCCCAGTGAGCCCCTTGAAAACACCGTCACAAAATTTATTCTTATATGCATGAGGTTTCTGTGGTATCTTAAAATTATTTTCAGCTCTTAATAAGCATTATTTGATTGATTGAACTGATGTAGTTGTAATTCTTCCCATCTAGATGGCACACAAGATCAACTTACACTAACTGATCCACTGTAGATGTAATGGGCTCTTGGTAGTTCCGTTTCTTACCGTCTAGATGGCATATAAAATCACAAATAACAAATATTAATATTCGGAACAATAAATACGTACATTTTTTAAATAATGTAAGAAATTATTTGAGGCAGTGGCTTTTATCTAGATGCATATAACAGTGGTGTTATAGAGATAGTATAGTAGTTATTAGCAGATTTCATTTTCAGCAAGTTCAGTACGTACTTCGGTGTATAATAATTAGTGCTCGTTTACTTAATATATTTACCCTGGTCTCAATAATTATGTGACGCATCGGTGTTGCTGACATAATTCTGCTTTCGGCTTAGTCGAACTTCTCGCAGAAATATTGTTATAATTAGTGAGACTTGCTTTATAATGCAGATAGCAATGACAAAAGTGTATGTGCATAACCCTGGGAAGAATGACTGGCTGCATTTAATGATGGTGATAACAAACTGTTGTTATATGAATAGGTTAAGTACATTTATCGGAGCAATACTAATGCATGGACTGATAGACCCAACATACCTGCACACTGCAACAAATTGTGCCTAAAATTGTCATGCATTTAAATATTACATTCATAACCCCTAGTTTACATGAAGATGAAATCAGACTTATATTTTCTCAAATAATGGGTGCACCATATAAAATATGATGTGTGGCTAATGTTTATTTGAATTTTTTTATTAGTGTGGACTAAACTTCTGTACTTAAAACTGGGTGTTAGAGAAATGGTATGTGTAAATGTTGACTGCATGCAACTGGCCTAGAGCAGTTTCCAAAGGTGAATTTTTGTGAAGACAGTAATGAGCCTTCAAGTTCCACAAAAATTAAATTTATTTGCCATCTCAATAACTGACCTTTTCAAGAAAGATGTGCACCATGTAATTAATTAATTACCAAGGCTCTTTGTTAACTCTGAACAATATCCGATAAAATGTTTCACCATAGCAGTGCCATCCCCGAGTCCCACACTGGGGCCTGGTATCAACCTCAATCAAGCTGCAACAGCCTCCCTACCTCACCTACTGACGAACGGAAGCGCGGCAGCCGTTCAGCAGCACCAGCAGTTGCTGTCTGCGATGCAGCAGCCCCAACTGGTTAGTCCGCAGTCATCACTGGTGACAGCTACAGCTCAGCCAAACTCAGCACCCAGCCACCAACCACCTCAGAGGTCATCTCACCACCAACAGCACAACCATCACTACTCGGTAACTTCTCACACTCATGGCACAGTTCATTGCAGGCATCGAAGTTTCAGGCTTGTAAAATGCTCGGTCGAGTCAGTCGATTTAAAATTTTGTCTGTATTTTATCAGGTACCAGAAAAACATAACCAGAACGGTTTGCTAAATGGAACAGAATCATCTCTAAACGTTATCAACCGATTAGCAGCCAGTAATTCTGATATCACCATCACATCGACACATGGATCACCACAGCAGCATCAGCATCCAAAGTCTTTATCGTCGTCCATGTCTGTGCAGCATTCTTCAAGTAATGGCAGCGGTGGAGGCACGCAACACAGTCGTAGCAGTCCGACATCTGACTTCCTGGCTGATTCACCAAGTAAATTGATACTTTATGGTCTCGTCATTCGAAGGATATTAAAACGAGGTTATGGCGTCGCATAAAGTGTTGTAGGTTCCAGGTGTATCGGTTTCTCTGTTTTATCTTCGCAGATCAGCCGACGATAAACCAGACCAACAGTAATGTCGTCGATGGGATCAATCTGGATGAGATCAAGGAGTTTGCAAAAGCTTTCAAGCTTCGACGACTGTCTCTAGGCTTGACCCAGACGCAAGTCGGACAGGCGCTGAGCATTACCGAGGGCCCCGCTTACAGTCAGAGTGCTATCTGCAGGTAAAAGCACAGCTAAAATTATGTGTAACTGGATTTTAATTTCAGTATTAGAATTTAATTAAAATATTATTTTTGTTATGATGGCTTTAGATGTTGGTTTGAACCTCGTTTCATCGTGGAAGACGACAATTTTGTTGGATCGATAATTTTTATTTTCAGATTTCAAGTTCAGTACGTACTTCCATGTATAATAATGAGTGCTCGTTTATTTAATATATTTATCCTGGTCTCTGTAATTATGTGACGCGTCGGTGTCACTGACGTAATTCTGCTTTCGGCTTAGTAGAACTTCTCGCAGAAATATTTTTATAATTGGTGAGACTTGCTTCATAACGCAGACGGCGATGACAAAAATTTAATGATTGCAATTTAGTATGTGGAAACGATTTTTGTGGTATTTTCATTCAGTTTATAAATTAATTAATTTTTCACGAATGTTCTTAATCAGAATTTTTAAGAAAGAGCCTCAGTTGACTAAATTAATATAATATCTGAACTTTCGAGGTACATTTGTAATTTGTAATTGGTAATTTGTCATTTAATTCAGTACGAACTTTAATTAATAAACATTTTAAATTATAATAAAATTAGTTCTTGATTTTGCTCCACAATAATTATAAATTATAATTTTTTTCACATAAGGATTCTTCGAACTACATTTTCAAAATAAAATGGACACAAATCATTAATTTAGGGGAAAAAATATATTTACTACTCGTTACATGATTTAATGTCATATTAAATGAAAATATGACATTTGTGATGACGTGTTGAATTTAAATGCATCCTTTTAGAACTGTTCTGTAAATGTTTGTGCTGTATCTGTGTGTATCGATGTGAATGTTAGATTTGATAACAACAACAACCAATATTTTAAATGACTCAGAAATACATTAAATTTAATAGCGCATAATTTCTAGGTAACAAGTAGCTGAACTAACAACCCTAGTTATTTGTTTTAGACAGAAGCATCGTAGAATATTCAAAATCAAGCAGAATATTGACATAACATTTATAAGTTTTGTGATGTGAGATGTTTAACGAAATGGAAAATTGGAAGTTTTTGTTCTTGAATTTTTTTTTACTATGATGGTACTTTGCAAAACATGTGACGACACTGTGAGTTGGTCAAGCCTTTCTGATCTGAAAGTGAAGCGGCCCATCCACGTACGAGTCTGGCTCGGCGAGCCGGGCTCAGATATATTTCACTACACGTGCATAGCAGACTCGGCTCGTGACACCCCACCCACAAACGAGTTTGGCTCGATGGAACCCGAGCCGAGCCGGACTCGTACGTGGATGGGCCGCTTAAGAAAGAAGCACATCTACGGTACAAATTCCACACTGCGTTAACATGAAAAGCTTTTATGTGTGAAGTAAATCTACAGAATGTGGACTTGAAATTGTTGCTTCAGCTTGTGATAAATGTGGGCTTCACAAATGCTGATATATTTTGGTATCATATTAACCCAAATATGCAATGAAGGTCCCTTTTAGTTCTGCTTTTGTTTAAAAGTAGAGGGTCAATTTATATTCGTGAATGAAGAAGAATCACCTGATAGAATCATTAGATTTTCATTACTGTTACAGTAACAAAAAATTATTGCAGTTCTATAAACCATTACTTTGTAGTAGTTATATTTGGGAGGTGCATAACTCGACGTGCCAGACATGATTTCATATTTCTGTTCTCTTTGTGTTTGCTCGGTAAAGTAGAACATGGCAGAACATTGGCTTTGGAAATAGTATTTCACGTCTACGGGATATGCAATTTTTTGGGATTTCGAATGTCAGCTAGTTTACACAGGGACTGTGACGCTTTGTGGTTAGTCTTGAGAATTTATTTTAAGGGGATCTTCTTCTTCTATGGCTCTCCGGTCCGTATTCGGTCCATGGCCTCCTCAATTCTCCTCTTCCGTTCGGTCCTCTGTTAGGTCCATCTGTCCGAGGCTTTCCTTTTTACGGCGCAACCCCCAACCTGGAGGACTAGGGTACCGGTCTTAGTCTGACCTCTCCCCCTCGACCAATCTGGCTAGGGAGGCACTACCAGTAGCTCTTGGGGTCACTGAGGTACTCAAGCCCCACCACCACGACAAGGTGCAGGTACCATTAAGTGGGGATTTTATATGCAGTTTCTCTATTGGTTTCTTTGTTTCAGTAATTGTGCCTAGTACTTGGAAAAAGAAAATTGCGTAAATCGTGTTGCAAAGCATGTCATGTGGAAGGCATAGAAATTTGACTGTTCTTTAGTTATGGGGTGACACCCTGTAATATGGGGTTTTAGTCCGCTATTCCCATGTGATAAGCGTTAAAATCCGTTCAGCAGTTTCTGTGTTACGCGCGGAGAAATTAACCGGCAGACGTGGCAAAGCTAAATATTCACATTTTTTTTGTAATTCTTCATTCCTGATGCGCCAAAAAGAATTTATTTTAAACACTACGTCAATTTTTCACTTGTGGTAGCGATCCCAGTGGCAAGCTTCCACCATTGTACGTGTTTTTGTTTTTGAATGCTGTATCAGGACGCAAACGTTGTTGAATAGAATTATATGAAATGTGAATCAGATAGTTAGGGGGGGAAGTGGCTGTAGATTGAATGGAGGTAACTTGCCGTATTCATATAAAGAACTGTCCTTGGATTTGACTCAGAGTGAACTGAGCTTACTTGCTCAGTTGTGTACAACTCCAGCCACACCAAAGGTGAGTGGTGTGCCAACTTTATGCTTCCTTTTATCAAATTTTATGATTTGTCTTTAAAATTTTTGCCATATACCAAGTCTTCTAAAATATTTTGTACTTACATACAATTCCCATATTTTTAAATTTATGATAGCGATTTCATGATTAAACACGATGAACATGAGGGCTCGTCCAGCTCACAGTGTGTCGGAGCATGTCGATTATGACGTGCTGTGTGTCAGAGACCGGCGAGATTCAAACGTCTGCCCACGGAATACATCTTGTTACGAGGCGCTTATTCTGGGTACATACATTATAATACCTCGAACTTTAGAACGTGGCAGTGAGTTTGAGTCGGCAGTAATACTTATGTGAAGAAATTTGGTTTAAAGGAAGAAGTAATGTTTTGCTTGTGGTTGTCTCTCCCCAGTGCCCTGGCTACTCAGATGTACTGTGCTGCGCAGCTTGCGTCACAGCATCAAGCTATGTACGTCATCAAATGGTTACATCACAGGCTATATAATTGGCCTCAGTTATATTCGTTTTTTTTATTTTCTATTACTTTCTCCTTATATCTCTGTCATTCTTTCTTTCTTTCTTTTATTGCACTTCTGGCACTTGGCATCCTTACACCCACTTGTCTTCTTACGTCATATCTTTAAGATGCTTTCAATTATGATGCATAGGCTCAGATGCTGCTTCTGTTGGGCTTATTTCAGAATATTTTTAAATGGGTGTTGTCAGTTTTCTGGTATTTTTACTTTAAATTATTACACGACATTTATCAGTCTGTACAGTTATATCCTGAACATTGTCAAAAATGAATTCTTCAGTATCAGGAATAATCTGCTTGGTACTGAATTTACGTTAACTGTCGAGGAGTCGGGCGAACAGAGTTTATGAATTTTTCAGGCAGAATAATCGATTTCAGAAACTGTGTACCAAATTTGTATTTGACAATGTGCTGGGAAAAGTAACCAGTACAGTACTTTTTAAAAGCGAAAGTGTAATCTGTAAAAGAAAACAGCGTAACTAGCCGTCAGTCTTAGTGACGTCTTTCGCAATTGAGGCTTAAGTTAAAATGAATATATCTGCATGAAGTGGTGTAGGAAATGAGCATGAAACAATAAAAAACATGTGCTAAATTAATTTTTCTATGGCAAACAGTGGTACTTCTGGTTCATGGATGGATTGTTTGTCGTCTTATTTCTTGATATAGAAATTAAAGTACGTATTTCCCATTCTCTTTCCACGTCTTAAATTTAAACTAATTTATTTTGAGTTCTGGAAAGATTTTTTAACACCCTTCTCCTTTTTTTTTTTTTCTATACTGATTCCCATTTTATTAATTTTTTTCTTTGGTTAGTAAGTGAGCCAGGGCATTGGCATTTTATGAATAATTTCTGCAGTGTTGCCAACTAGAAACATTAGCAGTAAATTTAAATGTATCATAAAAATTTATTTAAATTCTGCGTTATATTTCATGCGGAATGCCATATTAAATTTTAAAACGATAAATGTGAGACAAATAAATTCTGTTGGCAACCCTGCTACAGTTGTCTGCATGCTATTTTAACAGATTTAATCCTTAGCACTTTTTAAAGCGTCTCTCCAGCTGCAGCTGCTGATTTCACAGTTGAATGGACTGGAAACCGCTGCTTTGAACACTTCACGAGTCGTGTATGTGCTTTCATGAAACTTTGACGTTGTATTTATTCGTCTCTGAAATATTTGTTTCTTGAAAGTGCTGAGGATTAATAGACTCACTTTTTGTTTATTTGTTATCTTTATTATTGCTTTCATTTTTTTTTATTCCTCCACTTCATCATTCACTTTAACAATTCTTTTGTGTCTCCTGATTTACGTATTTAAGGCATGGCTGTTTTCTATTTATTTTTTTTAAAGCTTGGAAATCTGTAAATTTTGCATGATTTGTGTAAGTTGCATGTGTTAAGCCCGCAGCAAATCATTTAGAGCCAGAACTAGATCTTCAATTTAAAACTGATTTATAGTAACGGCTAGGAGTGTGGCTGCAGTTCAAGATTGGATATTTATAACAAAGATTTTTCACCCGAAGTTACGAATAGCTATATCAAACATTTTGTTGTGAAAAATGGAAGTTTCTGTCAAGAGTTAAAACTAGTCTACAGAACTTACACATTAAAAAAGGGTTTAAGAGAATTTTAATCTTGAATGGCCCCTGAATATTGTATGTGTATTCATGTATGTTCTTATCGTAGAATATTTCTTCTACAAAAACGTTTCGTTGTGTTTTCAGGTTTGAAAAGCTGGATATTACACCGAAGAGTGCACAGAAAATCAAGCCAGTGCTGGAAATGTGGATGAAAGAAGCTGAAGAGAGGTAAATATAATGTGAACTTTGCACTTTGATTCCCAGTTACTCGTGCGATCTCAAAGTGTGTTCAAGGTCAACTGTATTTATTGTTTGTACGCAGACGCAGCGCAGGGGACTTCCATGATACCATATGCTTGATAGAAACAAGATGAATTATTAGCTTACTTTTGTTATGCTACAAGAAAATATGGGCCTAGTGTATCCGTGTGAGTGCAAAATAGCAATATAGAATATATTTGCACTCCGTCGCAATATGCTCTTCCAGTCTCATTTTAGTGCATCTGATAAATTTACAAGCTGGTTGTGTTTCAGATATAAGAGCGGACAGAACCATCTCACTGAATTCATTGGCGTCGAGCCATCCAAGAAGAGGAAACGCAGAACATCATTCACGCCTCAGGCACTGGAGCTGCTCAACGCTCACTTCGAACGGAACACGCATCCCTCAGGTAGACGCGCGACGCTTTAAAATATATAATTCAGGACGCTGACACCGCACTGTTGTAGGTCTCTTTAACAGGCGCTCCATTTTAGATTCAATGATCGTGATGATCAAATTTGTGATGATTTTCTTTCTAGGTACTGAAATCACCGCTTTGGCACACCAGCTTGGCTATGAGAGGGAAGTAATAAGAATATGGTTCTGCAACAAGAGGCAGGCCCTCAAGAACACTGTCCGGATGATGTCCAAAGGCGTGGCCTAGTGCGCTGATAGTCCGTCATTTGAAAATGAGGGAGAGAGTGTCCGGAAAGTGGCATATCTGTACGAACGGTTGTTTCGGGAGGCAAGATAAGTATTGCGATTAATCTGAAGCAGTCGTCTGTGGCACTTTACGTTGCAAGTGTGTACGAAGGGAAAGTAATTTATTTCTTGACACGATTGTACAGGTTTAATAGCAAATTAATTTTTGGTCTGTTCCAGATCTGAAAGGTATTGTGTTTCTTTTTTTAGTATATGTCAGTGGTTGATGGCTGTATTGAAAAATGGCGTGTTAGTACGACTGAAATGTTATCTCGGTAACGAAGGAAAAGGACGTTTTGAAAGAGATTGAAGTTCCTGCAGCTCACGGTGGCTGCGACAAGTTTCCTCACGCAGAGGAGAGCGTTTCACGTGATATTACATTCTCGGATGCTGCTGCAAATGAGAACCGAAGATCTCGACAGAATCTGGCAGGTGGATACCATGTTTTTTCCTGTCTAAATATGGTTTGCTGAGCGTGGAGGCAACGCGCTGCCCAGTCCTGAATACGCCGAGTTGCGCGTATGAAGTAACATTACATAACACGACTGACATTTGAAATAAAGTGTAAATTTTCTGTTTAAGTATGAATGACTGCATCATCATTTTAACGCAAGTTATCCACTAGCTCGGAGATATGTGGATGTTGCTAATCCATTCCGTGCTATAGATCACATCTGACGCTTCTTGTCTGGATTTATTTTATTTTTGAGAAGTTTGTGGAATACGCATCTCTTGCCATTCCTAAAAAAAGCCTTTTTAAAATAAAATGGAATGATGATACCAGAAATATAATTCATCGCACGATAGAAGCAAGAAGTGATCGGTCTGTATTTTATCTAGAGTCGTCTGTGATAGAGGAAATTGATGCTGAATGGACCACTCGGTATCTTTTTAAAATGACTGATTTGAAATATCGGCAACCACTGAATTTTTATTGTGACAGTATAAGTCTTAACTCGAAATATTGCTAAGGTTGACCGTCAGACAACTGCTCAGATTTCCCCGACAACGCCTCTACTTGAAGAACTTCTAAACCATCGGCCCCACCTTTCTAACGGTACGAACCACGCGTGTATAATCTTGAAATAAATGCGGGGGTATGACATTCGCAGAGCTGCGAGCCTCTTCCTGTGCTCGTGTATTAATCGAGAAGTTTGCGTTCAGTACCACCGATGTACGTGCACATTTGAGATAACTTTGTTTCTTAGAGCTTACCATTCGTTGATACAAGATTTGAGGTTCTCTCAGCTGCGACGATGTCAGCGTCGGTCTTCTGGGTAGTAGCATCATGCGGACTTAGAAGTACCATGAATGCTTTTGAGACGCGTACTGCATCCATTTTCACAACTGATACCGGAGAGAGTGTGTCTATCTGAAATGTCGATATTTACGTGGAATTACTACGTCGAAGACCAACGTCAACTTTGCCAAATTGTCTTTTAGCATAAAATTTGGGACTGCTTCTTCAAAAGCGCGTAGAAAATTAAAATGTTGATCAAGTTCGTCAGAGGATCGCATCGTATCGCGACGTTCAGATAAACTGAATCGTGAATGGGAAAGACGAGTCTCGTCGAGAAGAGAATTCAAATTTGAAGAAGTGGATTTAATCGTTTTTCCTTCGCGTACCGCAACAGTATCTGTCGTAAAACATACTGATAATCTGTTTTCATATCGCGAGTGACTTCGACTCGGTTTAAAATGGATGTGACCCTCCTGTAGGCACTTAACAGTTCTACCAATTGGTAAAAAAAAAAAGACAGTGTAGTGTTGCAATGCGGACCAGAATATATTTTTTGATTAAAGACTTATCATATTGTGCACCGATATATTGTACGTTTATGTGGCCAAAGAAGAGATTGAAGTCACAAATTTGTTACTGAAGCAGATTTCAGCTGTTTAAGTGACGAAACATTTTTTTTTTTTTTTTTGGGAGTATTATAGATACTCTCATAATGAAACCAAAGTTCCTATTTGAATTTTTATAAGTAAAATAAAATAAATGTAATTATTAAGAGCGTCTATAAAAGTAAATATATATAAATATATATTTCATAAGCAGGTCATAATTTTCTGCAATAGAAAGTATAGAGTATAGTGCGATGTATGTAAAATATAAAATTTTAAGTTAAAAATATATGTGTACTAGTAAATAAATGTCTTTAGAAAAATTATATGTCCTGAAAATAAAAATCTGTTTAGCAGTATTTATGAATATGAACTTCAGACTACCCGTCACACGTCTCCTTCCGTAAAGAGCCCATTTTATCCCGGATATTCCTCTTCTGCGTCGTATGTAATTTTGCAGTAACTCTGTTCAACTGTCTTCGGTGCGTCGTTACTGCTATTATGAATTATAAAATCATTTGTTTGAAGTGGTAATGGAAAATGCCAGTTCTTACGGCATCGTCCTTGGGATTAAAGTTATCATCTTCTGAATCTAGGAATTAGGTCCAGAAAGGCAAGTAGGGAAAAGAGAAATACAAATAGAGAGAGGAGAGAAACAAAAGGACGGGGGGCTTGTGACTGCATAATTTTACCGAGCAGAATACTTCTTGAGAAGCTGACAGTCGTGTTATTTTCTGCGCCAATCTAATACTCTTTGATTTTTTTCCTCTCCATCCTGTGGAATGTCCGATGTCTCCTACACGGACACTTTTGTTTCTTCGACGCTACGTGCCATACGGAGTCCAAGAGCGTCGTTAAATTTCGTAATATGTCAGGGTTAAATGGGGAGGGGCCTATTAGATCATGCAACATGGACTGTGCTTCGCAAATTACGTAAGCTCTTGTCACAAAATTTTCCGTTCGTCGCCATATTTTGTCAAAGATCAGGAAACTTTGTTAAACTCCTTTAAAAATGTCTAATCGTCCTACAGAAATTGACCTAGTGGGTTAACGTGGCAAAATTCTATTTGATCCGGTTTTCTACCTGTTGACAAAATAAAATATAATTTATTGCACTCTGCAGCGATTACCCGTGGAGCTACAGGCCTACAGCAGCTCACTTTTAGAGGCAGTAAATGAACATTACAGATTATTTAACGTAAGAATGTACACATTTTCCCAAGGTTGTGTACCCCAGTCAAGTACACCTTCGGACTTTTGGTATCTCTGTTAAAGTGGTTTACTTTACCCACTGTCACTGTAAACTTGTTTCAGATAGCAGTAGACTATGACCTTGTGGTAACGTTTTTTTTTTAAAATCCCCCCCACTCTTAGTTTCCGCTTTGTTATCGTGTTCTAAACGTCTCAAATGGCTTTGGTTATATAGCCCTCTAACGCTCGTAACTCGTTTAACGTCCTACCATAAATTGAAATACATAAATAGAATCATTAATTCTTAGAGTAATCTGTGTACGGTAAATAGCATGAAATGAAATGGTAGACACAAATGGGAATGGATGTGGAAGGAGAAGGAGGATGTTTAAGATGTGGAGAGGCTATGAAGTGACAGAACTCTGTCGAGATATACAGAATCAGTTTCCAGGTGTTAACATACTAGAGTGATCGAGTCAGGCGGGTTGAGGTGAGACAGACAATTAGCACTCACGAGAGGCACGTGACAAATGCAAAAACAGACATTTTGGTAGGAGGGAAGAGGATATTTGGAAGACCTAGAAATAGACTAGGGAAGATAATATTAAAATTGATGTTAAATAGGGGGCGAGTACGTAAACTGGTTTTATCAGGTTCAGGATAGGGACTAATGTAGAGCTTTTGTGAACACGGTAATTAAAATTGGGGGTTTATAAATGTTATTATTTTGTTTTGTCGTAGTTTTTTGTTCATTTTAACCAGATACGAGATCGCTGACTTGAAAAGTAAAAACATGTCGCAACAGGTTTCAGTCGAGAGAAGTTTTGAATGGAACTGGTTTTTAAACGGAGAACATAAATACGTACTTAGAATACTTAGACGACCAGTTTTTCAGTGCCTTGAGCATCTGCGGGTCCCAACTTTTTCGTAGGCTTTGAGCTATTAGACAGTTGGTAGGACTCCTTGGACGAGTCAGCACAAGTAAGTTTTACTATATCATTATATTGAGTAATTGTGGATTTTTTATCGCTATGGGAATGATAATGTAGCTACCCAGTTAGGCTACATACGGGCGTATGCCTCTACACGGAGATACGAGTAGTCTGACAGTAGCGTTAATTATGTAGTTTCACCGGTCCATCTGCACGTCTGGTGGTATGGGATCAGAAACACACAAAGCAATTACAGTATCGTATTAATTCCGGAACATTTGCATCCAGAGCTTTTCTGGACTGCTTTTTTCCCGCAAATAGGCTTCTGCGCACAACAATATCTGCGTGATTATGCCTTCGTCTGTTTCAGTTGGATTGTCGAACCGAACTTTGTATGTATTTCTAGTAACTTTTTCCAGCGACTTGGCCTACGAATTGAAGACTCCAGTCCTTCTTGAAATAAAGTTCACAGTCTAAGAAACTTGTATTTACGTAACTATGTCACTTCATATGTTTTGTGATCACATCAATGAACTTTGCTATTATGTGCCCCCAGATGGGATAATATTTTTATCGCGAGGGGGAGTAATATTTAAACGTGACGAAAGGAGGACGGGTTAGCAGAATTGTTTTCTGACGTAAGCATTAGTGAAAATAAACAATGCAGTTTATTGGGGTCTTTCAAGATACAAATACCTAGTAGATATTTTTAAAGAGAGGTTTTATGTACATATTTCTGAATAGTTTTAATAATGTACTTTATACAAAACTTTCTCCCACTGGCCTGATGATTACTTCATGGACCTGAAACAAATAAAATTAACTCCATTACACATCTTAAGTGGGATACATGATGAAGTTCATTGTCATTATACTGTCGTCTTATTAATTATGTACCTACGAATTTAAATTAAATCCACGCAATAAGTCAATATCGTCAGGATAAATTGATTCCTCTCTATGGCAAACATCAGTCATTTTAGATTGTTACATGCACAGATGGTGAAGGTGGGAAACATGACCCACTCTCTCTGGATGTAACTAAAATTTTGTGATTGTCGTCTAATATTTTAAGGGTGATTGAAAAAATAAGTGTGAGGGGTGGGAAATGTAGAACGCATGAGGAAAATGTGAAATACGTACTCAGTTTGAATATGAGAATGTTAGTTGAATCACCGTATAAAGTAACTGGGTTTGTATATTATTAAAGTGGATCTTAGATACTCGTAAATAAAAGGAGTTTAACTGGTGCGTTGAAATGGAGAGGTTTTGTAAACACAAAGTTAAACGTCTGGTTTTCATAAAGATACGGAATTTCTTGACAAATTATGCAACTCTGCGCTATGCGCTTTAGTTCATTTCGTATTAACGCGAATGAAGATTACGTATTTAAAACTTGCAGTTCAGCAAAAAGGAAATGCTTGGATTGTCTGTGTATATTGTGAGGCTTTTGGAAAATGGTCCCAGTGACACGTACTTGTGAACTTATGTTGATATCAGACAGACTAACTAAGTCGTCAGTCAATAGCATTTCGTAACGAGGGACTTCCTGAATTGTGCGTCACGCAGTATTACCAGGATCGTAAACTATGCAGGAACAGAAGGCGTGACTTATTCGCGGAGAAAAATTACGTAGGCTATAGTTTTTGCGTGTGAAATTAACTGTAAACGTCCGCTTAAAAATTCGAAAAATAGCTGAAAGATGGTTCTTTGAGAGACGGGTTGTAAACATAATGGTTAGGATATTCGTCGATGTTTACTGTTTTAACTAGGAACTTAGTTAATCCCTTGCTATTCAGAGCTCACCTGGACATGTGGAGGTGTTCCCAGAACGTATATCACGGCGTCTACTACGTCTTGCGGTTCGAGGTAAGGGTGGTCTTCGTGAGGATCTGTTAGTCCTGATGTTTCACGCATGTCCGTACGCACAATTCCAGGGCTCACACTCTGCAAAGTGCCAGAATTTATGAAAATTCCAGTCTTCTGTGTGACTCGATGCTAAAAAATATCCTGTCCAGTTTAACTAATGTCGTTATGCGTCTCTAAGGCAGCATTTCTCACTCGATGTTCCGAGACATTTTTTTTTTTATTCAGAGGCGTCTCGATACATCGAGCAGTAGATCACAGGGTCTGGTAATACGAGCATATTTTCTTTATTTCTTATTTCTGTCGTTTTACCAATCATTATTCTGTTTATATGTTAAATTTTTACTGCCTTTAACAGTTCATTATACTTCTTAGGTATTACAGTTATTGCAGAATAGCAGATTTTTAAACTTCTGTTATTATTAAAAAATTTCCCAGTTTTTCGTTTCTCTTCTCTCTCTCTCTCTCTCTCTCTCTCTCTCTCTCTCTCTCTCTCACCAGACATGAACTGAGGGTCCCTGATTGAGTACTGACAACTGGCACTCACCGTGAGCCTTATTTTGGAATTCATCTGAAGAAGTTCCCGTCTGAGTCCCTCTGTTAACGTCAAGTTAGCTGCTTTGGAGGCTGCATACATGTACATTGGCGTGTTTGTAGGAGGAACCACATGACCTGTAACACTGTATAACACACGTGTTTACATTTTGTAATCATCAGTCAGCCGTCACAGCCGAGTGTTTGGTACTCCTACTTCGTATTCAGGAGGTTCTGGATTCGAATATGGCCCTGGATAAGAGCAATCCTAACTGAGGTATTTTGTGGATTGTCTTACTCCCTTTAGACAAAGAAAATAATTCCACTTTGGTGTGTGTGCGTGATCTGCCCGCTTCCTGCGAGCGGGCTATCACAACGGTACTATTCATACACGTTTATATTCCGCAGACTCTACAGGAAAATTCCCTGACCTAACCTTAAAATAAGCTACATTGCGTGCTACATTGCTCACTCATCTTAATCTAATGATTTTATCACACTAGTAACATTGTCTCGTGTTATCTTCCGTGTCTTTAATTAACTGTATTAAAGCTCTGTGACGTTATGACTTAATATTTTAGTCGAAACTTGCCTGTTGATATGCACAATGTGTCCATCGTCCACTCCTCTCTCCTTCATGGAATGGATCGCTTCTTTGGTACAGATGGAAAGTCCCAGAACGTTCACGTCCAATATATGCCTCCAGTTTTCAATCGGACCATCTGAGAACAGTAAATATCTTAATTTTGCTACTATAATTTAATAACTGACTGTGATAGTGTTGCAGTGTACAGTAGCTTGCAAGCTTATGGCGGAAACACTAACCTGCTTTTAATCTATGAGATTGCTGGTTTGTCTGTATTCAAACATACACAGAGTATAATCTATAACTAAGGTTCTTTGACATTATGTACTGTACGTACCTCCAAGCAATGACATGTTAAGACAAGTAAACGTGCTCTTGTCACGTAGAGGTATAGAAACAAGAAACATGTACAAAATTTTAATGAGAAAGTTTTGGGAATAGGAAGGAAGATAATATTAAAATAGACCTCAGGTAACGGTTGTGAAGGTGAGTGATAGTCGTAAATAGGGAGAGTGGGGCATGACAGTGATCCCACCGATTAACGTGTTGGCGCTGGCAACTCCCGCGCTGTTGACCAGAACATCCACTCCTCCCAAGTTCCTCTTGGCCCACCTGAACACGGAAAATACTTCGTTGTGCTGCGTGATGTCCGCCTTCACCGGGTACAGCTGACCCGCTGACGACCTTAGGGACGCCGACAGGGCCTGTGTGGCACATCATTCCAGTTTCAGAGGCTGTTGGTCTCGTAACCTTAAGATTTTCTCGGTTAAAATATTGCGATCTAGGAACTTCGGCACAAAAATAATTTCCCTCGGTTAGCCAGATTAAGACACGCATCTTGCGTTAGTCTGTCAGTTTGTAAACTAACCTCAATGTTCTCCACCCTTCGTGCCATGCCGACAACTTTGAGCCCTTTCTTCACCAGTTCCTTAGCAATGGCAGCTCCTATCCCAGAACTGGCTCCAGTCACCATGGCAACACGACCTGCCCACCGATGCATTGTCGTACTATGAACAGAAATGATGACCAGTGCAGGTTCATAAATATTGTGCGCTCTTCAGCGCAAGAACGGCATACATCACATATTCTCGGTAATTGAACTGCACAACAGGGATTATTCTGCCTATAAATAGATAGTGACTTGATTAAGCGATAATATGCACTGAAAAATAAGCGAATACTCCGTGTGTGATTGGCTGGTTGTCTATAATTCCCGGCTGCACGTAGATCTCCTAACTTGCATAACAATGACGAAATCAGGGATCGTCCCTGGAACAACGACCGATGATACGAACTTGTTACCACAGGCGAAAAACGTGTTCATCGGCCGGTAGAACACTTCTGATAATTGGCCGTGAATATCTTAAGTGAGATTCGTAACCTTTTAAGAGTGGTCAATATCGAAACACCTTAAGGAAGAAAACCACTTCGAAGATCTGAACTTGGATGGGAGAATAATATTAAAATTGGTCGTGGAGAAATAAGGCCTGAATTCTTACCTGAATTAAACTGACTCAGGATAGGGTAAAATGATAGTCTTTACCAAACATGGCGGTGAAAGATCGAGATATTTTCGGCTTTTCTATGAAGATCCTGTATAACTGTGTTAGATCTGTAGTTCCGGAAGTTTTCTTAAGCGTGGTTAAAAGACAAAATATAAAACCGAAAGTAACAAGGAGATGGTTACCTGACTCGTTCGAAATTTTTTCGTGTTACTCAATGCAAGTGTCACGGGAATATCACCAGGGTAAAAACGTCGAAATCGACCTTTATCCTGTGCACGTCACGCTCTTTTTCCACACCCCCGCAGAGGTCAGAGTGGACTCGACCAACTACACTGCACAGCCAGCAATTATTGGCTTCGATAAAATAATTTGACTGCATTTAAGGGCAGTCTGAAACCTTCTGCATGGAACCCGACCCCTTCCTCAGAAGCCAACAGTCGCAAAGCCACTCTGAAAATTCCCAACATTTTATGGAACCCCCGAATGGTTCATTACCGTGACAAGAGTCTGCCACTTACACCTATACTTAGCCATATTAATCCAGTCTTACCACCCTATCTTAGATCCATTTTAATATTATCCTCCCACCTACGTCTGAGTCTTCCTAGTGGTCTCTTTCCTTCTGGTTTGCCTACCTAAAACCTGAATGCTTTCCTCTTCTCTCCCATGTAGGCTACATGCCCTGCCTATCTCATTCTATTTGGCTTGATCAGTCTAATTCTATTTGACAAGGAGTAAAACTTGCGAATCTCCTCATAATTCAACTTTCAGTCTGTGTATCTTGTCATCGAAAATTACATTTAAGTCAGGTTACTTGTAACAGACCGATGGAAACCGTACATATAAAATCAGGTTTACTCAGCTATAAAACCGTTTATGGAAGTGAGTTGGGGGAAAAAAAAACAAAAACCTCTTTTTCTTTGGAAACTTTGTTTCTACGGGTGTCCATCGTTTCGCGAAATGTTATGGTTGGTTTCTCTTGCAAAACACCAGTGCTATAAAAATGAAGTTAATGGCTGTGGTTAGGCGTCACACGCGTAAGGTATAATGGAGCTTCTGGGTGAAGTACCAAGCATTTGAGACGTCCCTGTAAGATGACAGAGAGACTGAAGGCTCAGTTGGTCCATTCCAAGAAGTTGGTGATGATTATGATGACTATTATTGTTCAAAGAACTTCGTGGTATCTTTAAGATAACCGGCTGAGGTATCGGCTAATAACAACATTGTTATCAATGAGTTCGTTGACTCTGCTCTTGTTAAAGGTTCATTATGCTTTTGTTCCTTGGCTCGTGTTGTTATGGATTCGCGATCTTATGATTCCACCAATCAGCATTCTGGACTGTCCGCCTCGAAACAGCATTTTCCAATAGTCACGTCTTATTTTGAGCACGGCAATGAACCGCCAGGTTCCATAAAATACAAGACATTTTATTCTAGCGATGTTTAGACTCTCTGAACCCCTGAGTTGATTAATTAATTAATTAACTACCTGCATCAAACATAATTAATACGAAATTTACTTGTACGTTTTAACTGTACCAGACATACATTTTAGAACACTTATCACTAAATTATGGCAACAAATGTATGTGCTGTATTAACACGAATTGTGGTTGCTTTGGTATGTGAAACATTAGACGTACATACCTTGCTGTAACAAAGCAGAGTACAGAGCAGAACCTCTTGACAGCTTCCGTATCAGCGTAACACTGACTGCAGACCGAGATGAATAGCACTGTAGACTGGACCTTATCTCGGTGAGAAAGTTCATACTCGCAGGCAACTGGCATTGATTCTCGAGTGCCTGTTAGGATAATGGCCATATTAAATGCTTACATGGGATTAAACCAGTCACCGGAGGCAACAAATTATCCCGTTTGGTTCCTATACGAGCTTAAAGACCTAGTAACATATCGTTTCTCTCCTATCTAAACTTTGGAACAGGAAACGAATTTATAGGCCTAGTGTTCTTTGAGACATAATTAGATTTATAGAATTCGTAGTGAAAATTCAGCAATTCCAGCATTCGACGAATGTAACGTTAGAGTAGTAGACAGACTTGATTCGTATTCGGGTAGTCCCAGGTTTGAATCTCGGTCCGGAGATTGGCTATTCTGAGCGAGGTTTCCGTTTGTGATTTTACAACGTACATCTAGTCGAATGCTACATGGTACCTTACATTAGACCACGGCCACTTCCTTACATATGTGTTCTAATGCCTTAGAAATGTTCGTTAATAGGTGATTACTTTTAATTTCACTGTAGTTATTCAGTAAGAATTTTTTTTCTTTTGTGGGTATATTATTTGCCGAATTAGGCTGAACGTCGAATTGGATTCATCCGATGAACACACGTCTGCTGTTAACTAGATTTCAAAGCTATTTAGTACTCTGGCTTTGTTCATTATCTTGCATTTTTATCTCTCCCTACAGATTATGTTATCGATTACATTGTTTATTTTCGGTTGGACTATATTGGTTTAAAATTTTAATTTGTTGCGTTTGCATCAATTTTATAGGGTTCCAACCTTTTCTGTACAGTTACTATTTTACAAACCCTCTAACTACGTGCAAGTATTTTCTTATCAAGACTCATGCTATAGCTCGGGTAAAAAATTTAAAATTAAAATTAAATCCGTGGCGTAACAGCCCTCTGAGAGCCAAAGCCGACTAGCTTGACTGCCGGCCTCACGTTCACGAGGTGAACGATCATCCAACCAGATATAGGGTATATGGATGGAAACTGGCTTCTCATCGCCGAGACCCATTTCAGTCCCTAGACTTCAGATGAGATTCGTGGTAAGAGAAAATGATACTGTACCAGGTTTCTCTAGCTTTCCTTCCCTTTTACCCCTGATGATCATCACTTCGCCATCGCTCCATCCTATCACCGCTAGATGTGCGATAACCTTAGCCAACCAGCACATTTCTTGCTTTATTCTTCAGTATCATAATGTATTTTTGTAAAGCCACAGATAGCTGTTTGCACTTGTCTCCTCGAACATCAGATACATTTAGACTAAAGGAAATAATATTTGAGCCTATGTCTCCCGCACAGAATGTAAAGGGCAGTCTCTAAGAACACGTATTTTTATAAGACGGTGAGGAATATGACCCAGTCTCATCCTAGGTGATAAAGCAACACAAGTCCCTGTTGATTAAACAGCCGAAATTAGCAGATCAGTTCTTGTTCACAGTAAACAGCCCTCCTATACGGCGTGGTACTGTTCCATCCCATACAATCTAATCTTGTTGTCACTGTAATCTTGTTTTCGTGTTGAACATAAAACAGCTTTTACAGACTGTTGAATCATACAGATGCAAATGTTTTATTAACTCCTTACAGCCCGGTGGTAACTACATGTACCACGTGCATCAACAATCAACAACTCTTCATTACGTCTATAGGATTTATTTATAAGTTTTATTAGATTCTCAGAGTAAACAGCGATTATGAATTGATAAATTTATAGTTATCTTGGACACGTTTTGTGTTTTCTTTGAGGTTAGAGCGGAGTTCTTAAGTATTATTAACCCTTTGAAGCCGAAGATCGTCTGAATATTATTTATGAATTCAGTCCGTACCGCGAAGAAAACACTACACCTCACCATTACGAAAATCAGCTGGTTAACCCTTTGAAGCCGAAGCTCGTCTTCATAATATTTACGAATCCAGACCGTACCGCGAAGAAAACACTTCACTTAACCATTAGAAGTCGAATCAGGCGGTACCACATAAGATTTAACAAAAGAACATCCCGGTCAAACTCTTAAGACAAGATTTGACTTCAGAATGTTAATAGGCAATATAATAGTTGGAAAGGCGAAGTTAAAAACAAACGATGTATGCCTATAGGCTATTCACTGCGATTTTCTGGGTTGTAACATTTGCGGTCCTGTTAGTGTTATGCAACATTTCTGAGAAGGGTATATTACATATTCACCTTGAGGATGGAGGCGATGTGTTGCTCAAAAATGTTCAAATCGGGTACAAGACATGTTTTTACAATCCAGAAGGCCACAATCGACATCATAACCGCTGGTTCAGAACTTAAAATCTCATACAAGGTTTCAAATTAAAACAAAAAAAATCATAAATACATGGAACTGCATGCCGCCTTTATTTAGACACGTGTTCTCGATTTATACAATTCTCGTTTTTCATCATGTTTACCTTCCAGAGACTGATTCTGGAGTTGCTAGAAAGTCTCCCCAACAGGTTTAATGGTGAGTTCATGAATCTGAAACACACGAAACTCGACATAATTAATTCACTGCAGTCATTATAATGAAGTACGAATCAAATTTGACACTTCATAAAAATTGTGAGATTTGATAGTCTTCACGGTGGTGAGGAAGGCGATGGTGGTGTTCTGGGTTTTGACGCCGTGTAGATTCGTGGGTAGATACCGGAATTTCGGAGAAGCATACCGTCTCTATCTTCAGGGCTCAAGACTGCGTCAAAACCCATAAGAACAATAATGGGAGACACAAATCTCATGGGAATGCGGAGATTCGATAGGAAGGCGAATGTCACAAGAACATTGGTATTTTTAAATACGTTCCTTGAACTTTAAGTAACGATCAGAGATGTGATCGGTTGGACATGTAGCAAGAATTAGAAAAATTTCTGTCTTCTGGGTTGTTGCGCCGTGTAGTCTGGTCGATGTTAACCAACGTTTCAGAGGTCATACTGCCTCCGTCATCAGGGCAACAACTCAGAAGACAGAAATCTTCATACTCATCGCTGTGAAAACCTCAAATCTTACAAGAATTAGAAAAATTCTTAACACACTTTTGATTGGAGAATCTAACTTAAAGGCGTGAGGTTGGGTGGAATTGTAGAGGGGGAAAACACTGTGACAGTATGAACTGGATTCAGCTGGCTGTGGGTAGAACGGGTGTAGGTACGTTGCGCTTTGCATGTGGATGTTAATCGCACCTGTACATGTTGAGGCACTCCGAGCGAGTACAAAATGGCGTCTGCTACGTCCTTTGCCACCAAGTGAGGATGGCTACCGTAAACTTGTTCGGGGTCGACAGGTCTTCCAGACGCGGCCATGAATTCTGTTGCTACCATCCCAGGGCTCACGCTCTGGAAACATATTTGTGGCCACACGTGAGTGCAGTGGACACAGCGTGGACAAGTTTGTAAAAGTGTCCGGTCTGGAGTACATAAAATTACAGAGGAGTTCTTTACGCCACATCACGAGTAGGATAACCAAGGGACCAACAAATGCAACAGTTTTAACCTTAATAATTTTTACAGCAATATGGTTTAAGGTATTTGTTGGAACAATGTTACGATATACATGACAGACAGTCGGACATGGACAGACCCGTTATTCGCTTAAGCAAAGGTCTAAATAACGTCTAAAAATCTGCTCGTTTCTCGAGAACAGCTGGATGGACTTTGTTTAAATTTCGTATCTGAGATCCTTTATCATCCACCAGTTCCGAATTTCGTATTTGAGGTCCTCTATCATCCACCACGTCCGCTCATAAGACGGCATAAGACGTTGTAATTCACGAGCTGAAAATCTAGAGGTACTAGGAAAGCGAATTTACCATATTTGTTATCCTTGTCAAGTCCGTTAATATCGTACAAGTGTTTGCTGCAAAATCACGATTTCCGCACCTAATACCACGGAGGAATTTTACTGAGTAGATTTTGGATAAATAAATCTCAAAGCTAGGGACTACCTTGAAGACATCGGTACAGACAAAAGTGCATCATCACTTTACGATGATATGACACTCACAGTGACCCTTATCTTTGAGTTCTGCTTAACCAGTTCTCGACGAAGTCCCTCAGTCAGCGCCGTGACGGCGTGCTTTGACGCACAGTACATGTGGTCGACAAGATCAGAATGTGGGATCGTGTGACCTACGATGCTGTGGAATAAAGCATAAAGAAAGTCCAGTTAGTTTCAAGAAATGTCGCATTAACCATAAAACCCATTACTGGGGATCTGAAGGGACAGTACATTGAAAGCCACGAAAAACTCCCAGGCTACAGATTAATTAATTTCTCAGTGCAGGAGTCTACCTGTTGATGTGGACGATGTGTCCGTCGTCCACTCCCCGCTCCTTCATGGACTTGAGCGCTTCCTTGGTGCACAAACTGAGACCCAGGACGTTGAGATCAAAGATTTTTCTCCATTTCTCCACTGGACCGCCTAAAAACGTAGTTTCGATTACTTTAATTCACATGTTTCTACGACACATTTATAAAATTAACGATAGACAAATGAAATGTCGTGCAAACATAATTAGGAATGTATTCCCAAACAGATATTTCCATTCAATTACACCTCATTAGCTTTGGTGTCCATTTATTGGATAAGTAATTCTTTTAAAAGCAACTGCGGTTAAGAAAGCATTACTTTACGTACTTATGAGTTTGCTGTTGCTAGCGGTTCCGGCGTTGTTGATGAGAATATCGACTCCGCCAAGTTTCGTCTTGATCCACTCGAAGGCCGCCTGCACTTCAGACTCTTTCGTAACATCGCATTTGAGAGCATACAGTTTGCCAGGCGCGGATTTCAGGGACTCGGCTAGCTCCTGAAAACCCAAACGAAGTACAAGTTTCGTCCATAAAGAAGCAGAATATGACAAGGGTTAGCTTTCTTCGTAAAGTGACAAGCTAATGACTGGACTTCCGAGGCTTGAATCTCGGTGAGAACATTCGATACTGACTCTGGGGCCCAATCTAAGCTGTGGATGGATACCAAGGGGTTTTCCTTGGGTGTTTACGACTGTAGTGTTCGAACTCGTTCACTCACCTGAAATTACTGCCGAGATCTACAGTGTGCAGAGATTTTCATTCATGTCTCCAAATGCTATGCTTTTATGGCGTGACGATTAGAGGCAGGCTAACTCTATCTTTAACCATTTGAAACCTAAATGTTTTTAAATGTTCTTCAATCTCTAAAAGTTTATCGTTATCCTGAGGGGAAGTTAAGTTTATCATAAAAATATACTAGTAAAGAAATGTGTGGAAGAATCGAAAGTGGGTTATGGTTTCAAGTGTGTAATAAATTAAGGCTTATAGATAATATTAGAGTGGTAACACTGTCTAACCTCGATTTTTTCCACTCTGCGCGCCAGTCCGACCACTTTCAGACCTTTCTTGACGAGTTCTTCAGCAGTAGCAGCTCCTATACCAGCACTGGCTCCTGTTACCAGGGCAACACGACCTGACCATCGCTCCATTTTGTTCTCGGCACTGAAACAATATTAAGGACGTTCTGAGATGTTTTGATACCAACCTCTTTTCTGTGCCTAACTAACTAAATAGCCGAGTACATGTGCAATTTCTTTATTGTAAAGTCGATTGCTACTCATCCAGCCAATAAATTTCCTGCTTATAAAGAGTCAGAAGGTTAGGAGACAATCCTGTCACTGTATTCTGTGCAGGACTCAGGGACAATTCAATGCGTTCCTCACGTTGCGCGATAAGGGTGAACATATAAAGATAAGCCGAGTTTGAAACTCGGGACATCAGTACCGATGTTGTTGAAGGATTTCTCTTGTTTGTTCTATCTATATGACTCAGCTGCTTGTTATGGAGCTCTGTCTCATAAGGCATACACACCATGTTACTTTATTTGTGTTATTTGTGTTACATAACATCGTTGTGTTTGTTTACCATTTGCTATGATGCAAGGTCGTACAAATAAAGACCTGAATTTTTTTTTTAAGGCGCGTGCACAAGACAGAAATATTTTGATTTCGATCTCTTCGTGTAATGGCCGAACGTCAGAGCCTTCTAGTTTTTTTTTCAAATACCCTCGAGGTTCTGGGTTCGATTACCGGCCGGGGGACGGGCTGTTCTGTTAGATTTCTTTGTGATTTGCAAATTACTTTTTGGAATTATCTCCTCAATAAGACCTGTGCAGTTGCTGTTTAAACACTTTTTATGAAATATCCACATTTCCTCGTCATACAAGATTGTGACTGGCACAAGAGAAGATTTATGAAAAAAGTAGTACCAACTTATCAACGACTATTTGAAAGGAATTAAAATGTCTCAAACTAAGTTTGTTTATATGATAGAGTGACGATTTTGAGCCCGCCACGTCACACAATCAACTCGCCTCAGATTGCAAACTTATAAATGAATGTCTTGAACAGGGGTGATTATCACGTAATTATTTTAAAGCTTAAACAGAAATATTCTGGATCTAAACAAATTTTAAAAAAATCAGTTTATGAATAAATTAAAATACGGTGGCAGTATAATTAGGCGTACTTATCTACAGTTGGTACACATAATCCATAAAATCCTCTCTAACCTGTTAACGAAGCCACGATTATATTACTGTGGACTGTTTGGCTTGTACCTTATGCAGTTGGATGTACAGGTATCTCTTCGATTTAAGGCGCACAACGTTTCCTCAGATACGCACTTGTGTCTCCTGCGAGCTCTACCAACTTACTGGTTACGTAAACCAAATATCATATCGTCTGTATCTGGCACAGCTCCATGACGATGACCTTGCTAAAAAAGTAGAATGCGATAACCCGCTCCTTTTTCTTTCAATTGCAACGGCTACATATTGCAGTAACTTACTTTAAGACAGGATGGTCTGTTAAGTGCCTGGCTTTCAGATCATCTGACTCTCTAATTGATAAACTCAGTGGCTTGCTCTGTCCCGGGCATGACGTTAAACTGCGTCCACAGACCGAGTGACCACCGGTATAAGTGGTCCCCCCTCTACCAAGTGCCAACAGCCTCTTCGGAGGGTGGAGGTTCAGGGCACCCTCATGCCCTTGGGATGAGAAATCACCCCTAAAGGCGGATGAACCCGGATGGGTCAGCGACATAGGATGCTGAAGGCAAGGGGAATCCATCGCATTAAAAATCCTCAGGATTTCCCAAGTATCAGGAGGTCAAGCTGCTGCCAACCAATCGTAGGATTGATTACAAAAGAAGAAGAAGAAGTGGCTGGCTGGCTGTCAGAAAAGCTGACTGCGTTGTTGCATAACATATTGACAGTGGCCAAAGACTTTAAAATTTCAACACTGATGTTACAAAATTCGCCAAAAAGTCCTTGTTTCAGTTCAGTCCCAGTCAGAACCTCAGATCTACATTCCCTAGGATCCATTTAAACTCTTGTCTATTTGCTGTCATACGTTCCGTCCACTTTTGAAGAGTTCTGCCAGATGCATAACATTCCTGTGCACGTGTCTGAAAGGTTAAGAGTTGTTAACTTCTACTTCTTCTTCTTCTTTTTTAGTTTTTTTTTTCATTTTGTGTTTCCTTCACTGCATAAAATATGCACTTGTATAGACGTATTGAGACAGAAACCTGTCCAAGGAGAGTCGTAAACAATATTAGAGTACACTAATTTATTAACAATTTATGGTGAGAACATTTTTTGTCATACACAATTATTCCTTACTTATTAAAGATATTATGTTATCCCAATTTTATAAACCAGTGTATTTCAACATTATTTTAGGGTTGAGCACGTTCATTCATCGTGAAAACCAGAAACTATGATTTGTTGACTTATGCATTTCGGCCAAAGAAGTCGTGTCTTGTCCCTTTCTTCGTCGATGTCCTTCTGGTTGTGTAAGAAGAAAATATTAGAAATAAAGTAAGGCAAATACAATGCTTTGTGGGGTGCAAACCCCTACCCAGTAGACCTATGAATTATATTCTACCCTCTTAGCCATGGTTTTGACATTCTCTTAAATCGTTGGTCCGTTGGGCTTTATAATCAGCTCATGAATCTGAAACACAAAATTAATTTCGGCCTGGAATACATGACACATAGCAAAAACAGCTGGTCTTTGAAACAGGGACGTACCGAACACGAAAGAAGGGTAGTAACCAACACACAGGGACAACCTACGTGGCTATGCCTGGGTAGCGTGTATCAGTTATTCAGTAGTACGTTATAACCACTGAAGGGCAGTTAATAGGTTTTTTGTTGGGAATTATTATAATCGAATGCATTCGAAAGTTTTACAAAATGACCGATTATGTCGAATCTTCCTATTAAAAATTTATTGGATGGAATTAACCAAATCCAATATAACCTTTCACCAGATTTTTATTTGTGAGTAAAATATGAAAGAAATGCCCAAATACAATTGTTTCAGTTGTATTATTTCGGGTAGAAATATGTCTATTAATAATATAACTTCAGAGATCCTTACTGTTTCCGTCACTTATCGTAAAAATATGGATGTAACAAGGACCCCAAAACTAAATATCATTAAAATTTATTAACTCTTCAAGCCCGAAACATAAAATAGTTGTTTTCTGATTGAATGATAATTATATATTAATATTTTTATTTTTTTTATAACTCATGGGTTATATGAAGTTAAAATAAAATTGCATAACATTGTACAAAACCATTGGTTCGTAAGATTTAATTTTGACCTATATCTGTTGAAAACATTTTCAGTAATTGTATTTTTCTGTATTTAATGAAATTCAAGGAAAAAGTAATTTATGCTAGGTAATGTTTTATCTGTTAGTGTGATTAACTTTGTAAGAATTCTTCTTTTTACGAATCTTAAACGTTCGGGCAGCCAAATTCGAAACCTTTCACTCCCTAACGCTCGAGCTTACGCTTGAGGAAACCTGTTCCTGGTAAACCCATTCCATCAGCTGTGTGATTTGTCCCTGCGATTAAATCCACGCAGTCTGTGTTCCTAACACATTGCCTGCCAACCTACACGTTTCCAAAATACTTCCCGGCCGAATGATTGTGCATTTCTTACGTTACTTACATAGAACGAAGATGTACTAATACTTTGCATGCACCCCAGTTTTTTCTTGTCATATCTTGCATTTCATGATTGTTTAGTAGGATAACTGACTTTTGAAAGTATTCAAGGATACAGTAGATTACAAATATATTGTTATTTTCCAGTTTTATTTATTTATTTATTATAATTAATTATTGTATTACAACAAGAAATATAAGGATATATGATTAAATGAAGCTATATTTTAGGCTAATGCTGATAGTTCGTTTCTACATCACGGACGGTGGATTGTCAGAAATGTTCTCATTTAAATCAATTATCTGAATTAATAGCTGAGCGGGTTTTCAAGATATGTGTATTTGCTAAAATGTGCTGTTATACAGGCATAATGTTGAACCATTCTCTGTTCCTAAGGTCTCGTTGCGTATTAAGAATCGTATATCGAGTTCTCGATATTGTTGAAGTTTATAATTGTCCAGTTTGTTCATGGCTACGACACTGAGTACATAGATAAATACGGTTTTGATAGTTAAATAGTGTGTAAGTTATTAAAATTCTCGATGTATAAATGTTTTGCTTGCTAACTAACTCCATCTAACATAATCCATGTTGAGAAGCTAATCAAGAAATAATCCGCATTTTATGAAACCAGAATATTTGTTACCATGTTTCCTGGTCCCTATTGCAACTGCGATGAACCTAAACAAGGTCAAAGTTTCTTTGCTATAAATATTGCTATCGGAGTGTGAGTTCTTTCATATAAATTCTTGCTTTACCTGCGTAGCTGAATCAACTTACCACAATAAGGCTGTTTCTAATTTGTTGCCACGATGAAGCTCCCTCTGCCTGCAGCATTTATCGTGTCTATCCCCATTGGTACACAGTTTTCGAAGGTACAGTTGTTTGAGCTTTTGGTCACAGCTCCCAGCGTCGCTCGACTGTCAAAGGAGTCGTATATTGAAATATTTTTGCTTTAACAGTAATTTTCATTACATACAATAAATAATTCAATTTTCTTTCGACAGTATAATTTATCTGAATTGAGAAATGCACGAGTGACTTGAAGAATGCGTCTCATTGTTCGGTCTGGGAATACAGAGTTAAGAGTCAAAGGGGACACTGGGTTAGTCGTTTCGAATCGAGCACGTAGCATGAATATTTTCTCTTTCGGACCGCCATCCGTCCGTTTCTCATACACCTCTTTCTTAAGTCACTGGCTGACCCGCCGCTCTTTAAATTAAAAATACTTGGAAATTATTCGCATTGTTATGGTACTTTGCAAAGTAGGGAAAATTAAGAGAAAACAGAGATTCTCGTGAAGCAGGGGCCTGATCGAACTAGCATCAAAGAAGCTATGTTTGAGAACCGGGGTTCCATCCAGCAAGGCAAAATTTATCTTTGTCTCTGTGTCTAAAGTGGCTATGGAGTGTATACAGAGGTCTTTTTGGGCGGCTTGAAAGCAGCAGAAGCGTGAAGCTGACCATTCACCTTCATGCAGTGCCCAGGTTAAGAATATATGACACTATAATCCTAAACGTCCATATATGTCGGTATTGTACTCCACGAAAGCAAAACGGGAAGTCAGGAGTTTTTTCCACAGTTATTTTAACGCCAGTGAGATGAGATATTCTCGTAAGCAATTAGACGTCTTGTTCTTTTCGACGGTTATTAGATATCGTACCTTATCCATATGTTGAATTTATTTGGCCTCACACCCCAAAACGTACAGTTACTTGCTAATGCCTCAGTGTAATAAAATATAGAACGAACATGGGAACAAAATAATATATTCCGTGGATCTGTAAAAGGCAAATAAGAACAAATTATGTAATGAAAATCTTACCTACTTCCGCGTTATGTCTAATTTAGTACGTCAAAATTGATAGACAGAACTGTTTCATTAATCGACGAAGCCTTGAATAGCTTATTATGTTACTCTATAGACTAATTGTCTAATAAGCCCAACATTACGCCCTTCGAAAGATGGAAAACAAAATTGTGTTACCTAATTCGATGACAACCTGTGACAACGTTTATTCGTATATTACAATAATTACTTGATCGATTAATGGTTAGAAACGGCCGACAACCATAATTCTAAATAATCCATTTTTAATAACTTCCATCTAAATGGGTCATGTTTAAGTTAAGTAGTTTGGTGATTTGATAATTTGGCGTTTACTGCTTTCAAGTATGAATCATATTATGCTATCGTATTGACCTTTAACTACTAACACTTGAAAGTCTGAGCCTCGAAACATGGTTTTATACAACAGAATAGCTTACTAAGACTTCTTCAAACAAAATATATTTAAACCGATACTAAATCATTTTCAGATTAATTTAGAATTTTTAAAACTAATTATATAGTTACTTTATATATTTTATATTAAACAAATATTACAGTTTTCACTTCTTACCTCCAATTCTTAAGTGCAGGAAAAACAACGGATTTATTAACAGTCCACAATTCGGTGATCCCAACCTCCATTTACCCAAAAATTCACATCACCTGATGAAATAAAAGCGTTCTAGAACAAATATTTGTAATAGTGTAATATCCTTTAAAAATTGAACTAAAAGTATTTGTACTTGTTATATAGGCCTACAAACTGTAAAGCTTGCAAATGTTTGTCTTCTCTGCATACTCTCTGAAAACTGCTTCTTACCTCGTGATTTTCTGTAGTTCCATTCATAGCCTACGAATATATTCTACCTTACAATTTCTCTGTGCAGTGATATCCGTGCATTATTAATAATGCGGACACATGTAGGATGCGTACAAATAGGCTACCATTTTCAGGAATTAATAAAATGCAGTCTGTCTGTAGTTCTGTGCAATGAGAAATGCGCAATTGTAACTGCCTCTGACATCTATTTCTATGCTTTCAAGCCTGAAAATGGAGGTTCAATAGCCACAGGATCGAAAAACCGTAGATCATGAAGATTGCGGTTGTGTGGGCGAATTTCGGCTGCTAAAATTCCTACATTACATTTTAGTTTTAATGTTTCGATTTCTTTACTATGTTGAAAACAAGCATTTTTGCAGCTGAGTCACATTTAGAAATCTTAATCATGCAGCCAGCTTTTTCTGCATAAATGACGCCAATGTGGATGTGATATTTGTTTCCTACGCTACTAGCAGTTTGCTTATTACGATAATATTACTTTATTTTTAAAATCACATATTCATCCGGCGGGCTGTATCATGCTAGCTGCTTCTGCCAGGTCTGATTCCCTCTTAGTAAGTCATTTCCCTACCGTCTTCATCGGATGTTCCAAGTCCCCACAGAGGATTTCCGTTTGTGTGGATCACATCCGTAAAATTAGCATCTCCGGAAACTAAACGCACCTCTGAAGCCTGGCCTGTAAAGAATGGCCCTGCAGGATCCAGACCTGCAAGATTCAGTGTTAAAAACGTTAATATTTACACTAACAAAAGCCTTACAGCCAAAATAGAAGTTATTAAGTCTAATTTTCCAAAGAACATTCAAAGCCTACTTTCTGGGTTTCGTGTGTTTTATAGTGCTATTAACAAGGCAGGAACTGTTATTATTAGCTATTTTTACGAGAAAGCAAACCAAACATAGCTTTTGTAGGTGATGTTTGTCCTGTCTCCTTTAGTTTTTAAACTAAAATTATAGGTTCTCATATGATGCTTAATATATAACTGATAAACTTTTAGATAAAAGTAAAGCTGTTACGTCATTTAAGGGCTACATAGGGGTGAGTGGTCAGCATCACGCACCGGCCGCTCTTTACCCCTGGGAAAGGACCTCGATACCCATTGGACACGAGGGTGGGTGGGCCCCAGTACCAGTCTGGACGCAAAATATTTCAATACGTTAATGTAATTATTTTAATGTCGTGATTTTTTAAGTAACTTTATTTATTGCACCAAATAATACGTATTAAGTCTGTTTCATAAAAGTTGTTGCTAAGTTAATAACTAATCTAGTGCCGACGTTAAATTATGTGTGGTACTATAGGCTTCATTGCGTCGTTCTGAATTAAACAACGGGGAAGATTTTACCTGTATACCTTTAATAACAAATCACCTGTTATTCTACCAATACCAGGTATTCCCTTTGCTACGTAAGCACATACATGTGCCCCTAAACTTAGTCCGATGCAATGGATGTTGGATGGGTTGGTCCCTGCTGTGATCATAGTTTCCACCATTCTGGAAAAAAAGTTCGAAATTCACAACAGTAAGAAGAGGAAGAACACGTCATGTGGGACAGTTTCTTGTAATCAGCGAGGAAGAGCTTGAGGCTATCATTTTATTCGATTCTACTGAATTGATTTAGTAGAATGGTGTTCATTCTCTGAAGGATCGTAAGCTACAGCAGCAAAATCACAAGACGTATTATTATTTTTGGGGTCGGAGTTGAAATACGAAGTCCACTCAAGCTCTGGGTCTCAGCCTGCTACCCAGTGCGAAGACACAGGAAATAAATAATCTTGTAATCAAATATGATGGCTTTAAAAATACGAATAGGTACATTGTATTAAACGCAACTGGGAATGAGCTATTAATATTCGGAGTATGAAAGCAATGAAGTATATAAAATTATTTATCTCTACTTTATGATCTAAGCGTAGGGTAATTATTTTAGATATAGAGGATTTTTCTAATAAATGAATATAAAGTTGTGACTGGCGCACATTAACAAATTAAATAATAACTATATGTTATTTCTCAACAGTGTCGTATTGTATTACGTGCGTGTTAGACGAGAATGTAGTAGGATAATCTTCAGTAAAGCTTGGTGAAAAATTCGCATACCGATGCAGATGTATTTTAATCTTGAAAAGTAGGACATTTTATGACAACTATCGATATAAAATAGTTTTTAATTATACAACATCCCTTGTGGGTAATTTACTTACTTGATCACATATCTCGCTGCAACTCTTAAGTCTGATACAGCTTGTGCATAGTTCAAGTTAACACTAAACTTGCCATAGTCTACGAAAAAAACATTAGCATCAACCTGTAAGAAAATTGCAAAATTGGGTCACCACGTCATATTGTAAAATTATAAAATGGGTTTTTGAAATTGTCGTGCTATTTTCTTTATTACAGACATTTTTTTCCATATTGTGACAAGAAAACTATTGCAACACTCACACGTGATAAATACGCGGTCGTCACATTTCTCATGGAAGATGAAGTCTCCGAGCCCATCCATCCATGGAAAACAAATGCTGTTTTCTTCGTTACGTCGCAGAAGTCTGGAATTTTGGATGTGTTTTCTGGTGTAAAGACGACCGGATAAACTACGTTTGACCTGCGGAACAAATGTATAACTTCGGTATTTATGGAGACAAGTCTGAGAAATATCGAAACATCTTACTTCTATGCTATTAAAATATCAAAATTTGGCATATGGTACAGGTTACATTAAAACATTATTAAAATGTAATAAAACCTTATTTTATTTCTTCACTGTATGTTACGTCGTTTTAATAATCCTGTATTATAGTCGTTTCGTTTAATGTGGTTGTATCCGGTTAGTTTCTTTTATTTGTACAGTCATACTCATTAGAGCGTCACACTTTACTTAATACCAATACGGGCGTTAAATCGGGGTGACGGCAAATTGATTTTTGTTTGTATAGCAGTTAAATTGAATTGGAAATATAGTTGCAACAATATAAATGAAAGCTTTGATTTATGTAAACGCCTGTCTTATATTATTCTGGCATTACTGATGGTGATTATTAACAGTTATAATGGGAAGAAGAGATTAATTCAAGCAAGGGTGTATTGATTCTGTTCATACCTGGTAGTAAGAAGATATTTGACCGGATCTTGTATACACCTGGGTTCTGGAACTGGCCGTGTGAGTGTTTGCCATGGTGGGCCCAAATCATAACATTCATTATCGGGACAGCACTTCTGCTTAGCTGTAGGAAGAAAATTGCTAACTAAATTCTGCACATTAAGATCTACTGAATAATTGTGCCGAATCCTAAAACAATTCTGTGGTCTTTGGAATGACTATTGATCAATAACATCATTAACCTTAATATGAGGTATAGTTGCCCTGTCACAAGTATTAGCCTATACAACAGAATGTTTTTATCTAATGACATTTTTCCTGAATAAATTCTTCTCTACGTTGTTATTTTATAATTTATTTGGTAATCTCATGTGAGACCATTATTTCAGTATATTTTATCCAATATTTTTCGTCCCAATACAGTGTTTTAATAACTTTTATTGGCGGCATTCTTAATTGTTTCTTCAGTTATTTTCAGTTTTAAGAGTATTGTAATCTACGACTTCAGTTATTCATGAACAGAGGTATTGTGATCTATTTGCTAATTTTGGTTTCATGGCACGTTCAGGGATGCCACGTAATCAAATTCGGCAGCAGTGTTAGAAAATGATGAAAGACTCTCGGGTTACAAACCGCAAAACAAAGCAAAGGACGGGCCTCCGGCAACACCATACTACGAGCTACTACCTGCCGTCCACCGCCAGTTCCCATCGGCGAGCGCGCGTACTGTACTTTAATTAGTTAATTTACTCACCGTAGGTTAATGAAGGGACAAGAAGCAGCAGTATAAAACACAAGGAAGTGGAATGCATGGCGTTTCCAGTAATGTGGCCACTCTTGTATTTGTGGTCCTCTGTCAAGCACTAGGGCGTTAAACTTTGTTATTATGGCTCTTATTTATTTCATGTTCATTTTATCCTGGGCTTAGAATTTTTTAAAAGGTTTGCTCCACATTCAAGAAAAGATATGAAGTAGTTGTTCAAGGTACAAAAAATGAGCGCAGAGAAGCCTTGAATTAGTCAGTGCCAGGGAAAAGGGCATTAGTCCAATTAAGTCAATGGAAGTATGATTGTAACTTTACAGCCTCATTTCACCTTATCTACAATTTTGCAAAACTGTCACTCCAGCCTTAAGTTAAAGTGTAAATTGTGTAATAATTCTACAGTTCCCTTGAAAATCAATAAACATTTTTTTTTTTTTAGAATCTTCCGAAAATTGTTTCTCGTTTCTTAGACTTTAGTGGTTTTTTCGCTTTACCCTAGCACCACAGAATTTGCATATTGATAAAAGTTACATTGTTTCGAATATTTAAAAACGTAAGTATTTGTTTAGATAGTCTCGGAACGCGTGATATATCGTTGAGAAAGTGGCTCGACTTATCTGTGGATTGATAAATACTAAATGCACATTTTATATTTCTGTTTTACTTTTTGCAAATGCAAACAAGGTATAAATGTGAAAAATGGAAAAGTGTCGGTACATGACACCATTTGATACATAATTTCTGCGTAGTGTTTGAGTCTGTTCCCTTTCACAGTTTTTGAACCAATGAGCCGATTTGTTGAACCGTGTTATGAACGGTTTAAACCATATAAAAAAAAATTTGGGTAACTAATTTCTATTAGGCCTACTTAATTGATCGATTAGTAGATTCGACTTGGTTCGATACGTTAGACTTTTACGATTTGGATTACCTTATTAATTACTCTTGGGTGTCCAGACGTCACTTTTAATGTGTGACTTGAATACCAAATCCTTAAAAATTTCGTCTTCGTAAATTATGATTTTTATACTGTGCACCTAAACGTTATTTAGTGTGTCCATCCAGACCAGACGTCATTAAATACGCCGTTGCTGCATTGCTTACCATCCCGTTTGCTTCCTGTACTGGAGCCGAATTTCAGAGACATTGCAACTCACATCTTAAATAACTGGCAACAGTCCTGATGCTGTGACACATGTTACAGATAGGAGGGCAAGTTTATTTCACAGTTAATTCGTCATCAAGATAGAGGCTAAAATATTTCCGATTCTTAAATATGATATCTGTACACAAAATGATGCTACCAAAAAGAACTTAAAACGCAAATCTCTGTAACTTTGCTTGTTTGGGACTGTATTGTTCTGAATTAAGATATTCGATGCGTTTTCTTCCAGTTTTCTTCTCATGTTGTTCGATAATCGGGTGTTGAGGAGGATATTTGGGCCTAAGAGAGAAGACGATGGGGCGTGGAGAAAACTGCACAATGACGAGCTTAAAAATCTGTACTGCTCACCCAGTATTGTGAGGGTGATTAAGTCGAGAAGAGTGAGATGGGCGGGACATGTAGCGCGCATGGATGGGACAAGAGGTGTGCACCGGGTACTGGTTGGGAAACCTGAAGGGAAGAGACCGCTGGGGAGACCTAGACGTAGATGGGAGGATAATCTCAGGCGGGATCTATGGGAGATAGGAGTTGAAGGAAACTGGATTTTGTTGGCCCAGGACAGGGTCCGGTGGAGGGCTTTGGTTAATTCGGTGATGAACCTTCGGTTTCCCTAAGCCATCTAGTTAGTTAGTTAGTTGTTCGATCTTTAGTCTTCAGTTTTGCTTGTGAAAGAAAATTCATTCTTCTTCACGGGAGAATACTCATCAGAGAGTTAAAAAATCCTCCCTCCTGTTCAGGTGCCGAAACTGTGAACACAGCACGTGACGTCTGTGAAAAATTTCAGTTCCATAAAAAGTAAAAATAGAGACCTACGTAGGCATGAACACACTCTACGATATTATTAACCTGGAACTGAGGCAGCGTCTTGTCAATGCCAGGTTTTGGCGTGGGAGTTGAACCTTAAGATTCTGTCATTTGAAAGTACTTAGTCATATCCTTCGTTAGTTAATTGGACATAAATATGAAATGTGGTCTTCTAGATTGTGACGCTGTGCAGTCTTTTAAGTGATTACCAACACTTCGGAGGAAAGTATCGCCTTCATTTTTAGGGTTTAAAGTAACCACACCTTTGTTATAAATAGCATTGTCAGCAGAAACACAACTGGCTTTGAGACTGATCTTGAAATTGTGATTATACATACATTTGCAGCAGTCCCTAATGTTGATGTGTACGTACACTGACAGAATCAGAAATGAAAAGACAACTGTTTTTGTTTTAGTTACATTAATAGGTAAAGGAACTTCTAGACGCAGTGTTGAATGATCACGCCCAGCCAAGATACCTGCATAATTATTGCAATAGAAGCTCACAAAAAGCTGTTCTAGCATGAAACTTCAAAATTTTAATTCAAATCTTTTGAGCTTGCACAAATCCGTCGTTGTAAGGGAGATCCAGACAACAGATTCATATTCCATTTTGGGCCTCACAAGGGTGGTGTGCAAAACACAGAGTTTGTCGGGAGTGGAGAGGAAAGAACATTTATAATCCAATTTTGTTAAGCCTAAAGAAAATGTGTTTTCCTAATCAGTGTGGCGAAAAAAATAGTGCTTATAGTCCAACAGATCCAACGTAAAATAAAATTATTATACATTGTATAATTAAAGTTAATAAAGTAATTTTACTGACATTAAGAGTCATGTTTTTACCAGAAAATTAATTTTGAAGCCAAACAGTGCCTTGCTGTAAAAATTTAGTTATGAACATTATTAATGCAACGATATATCTGTAAATCATCAGCAGACAAGAGGCACTAACATATAGCCACGTATGTCAGTAATTGATGTACTGAATAGCAATGGTCCTAACGTGGATTTCCGTGTGGCTCCAGATTTCACAATATATGGAAATACAAACATCATCTATTGGTCAGATAGCTGTGAGACCAACTGACACAACGATTATGTGTCTTATTGTTTTGTGTCTTATTGTAGGACCACTGCCACCGGGTAAAAACCCATTTGCAGTCAATAATAAATAATAATAATAATTACTCACAGTAAACAATATTAGAGTACACTAATTTATTAACAATTTATGGTGAGAACATTTTTTGTCATACACAATTATTCCTTACTTATTAAAGATATTATGTTATCCCAATTTTATAAACCAGTGTATTTCAACATTATTTTAGGGTTGAGCACGTTCATTTATCGTGAAAACCAGAAACTATGATTTGTTGACTTATGCATTTCGGCCAAAGAAGTCGTGTCTTGTCTCTTTCTTCGTCGATGTCCTTCTGGTTGTGTAAGAAGCAAATATTAGAAATAAAGTAAGGCAAATACAATGCTTTGTGGGGTGCAAACCCCTACCCAGTAGACCTATGAATTTTATTCTACCCTCTTAGCCATGGTTTTGACATTCTCTTAAATCGTTGGTCCGTTGGGCTTTATAATCAGCTCATGAATCTGAAACACAAAATTAATTTCGGCCTGGAATACATGACACATAGCAAAAACAGCTGGTCTTTGAAACAAGGACGTACCGAACACGAAAGAAGGGTAGTAACCAACACACAGGGACAACCTACGTGGAAGGGAAAAAATATGATAAATATGAAGGAAAGAGATGGAGAGAGACAGAAAGAATGAAGGAAAGAAAGAAAATAAGAACATCGCAGGAAGTAAACAAGGAAACGAATGAAGAAGGACCAAAGATTTGTATGTGACATACTCACTTGTACATGTGGTGGTGTGCCAAGGACATACAATACCGCATTTGCAATTTCTTCCGGTTCTAGGGAAGGCATGTTCTTAAAAGCTTCCAACATTTTTTTTGGAGTTTTGGAGGCTTCCGCAATTCCAGTTCTTACAGTTCCGGGACTGATACTCTGCAAGGTGTGAAGAAATTAACCATTCAATGATGCCAGTCAGGCCACTGCGTAAGTGCCACTACTCCGACGAAATGTACATTTATACGCACTGTGACACGGATCTTCGACTTGAGGTTGACCAGCTCACGACGCAGCCCCTCGGTCAGAGCGGAGACGGCATGTTTAGAGGCAGAATACATGAAGAACGAAGGGGGTATCTGGTGAGCTGTTTCACTAAATAAAACGTACTAGTCAATAACATATTAAAATAAAAAGTTCTTTGGATATTTTCCATCGTTTAGTAAAATAATAAAATAGAAAACAACGTTTCGGAGATGGGGCTCTATCTCCGTCTTCAGGTACCTACTCTGTTGGGCCCAATAGATAGAGCTAATCCCAATCTCCTGTTTTTTTAACAAAGAATCTAGAGGATGGATGATATCCAGACCGATCTTTATTTTAATTTTTATAGTGCGTCATTATTAAAAGCCTAAAATTATTATAATTATTGTGTAATAATTCTTAGAACTGGGAATAAGTATAATTACGTCATAATATAGATACACTCCACGCATCTCTTAGTTCGGATAGTGGTTTCCTGGGTTTTTGAACTATATGTACCAACGTTTCGGAGGAACAAGCTGCCTTCATCTTCAGAATGCACCTAACCAACGAGTCAATTGTCAATCCAATTCACGACATGTAGAAGTGTTCCACTGAACACCAGCCTACCTGCTCATATTTATGATGTGTCCATCATCCACTCCTTTCTCCCTCATGGACTGCAAAGCTTCTTTAGCGCATATACTGTAACCAAGTACATTCACTTCCATGATTTTCCTCCAGTTCTCTGACGGTCCATCTTAAAACCATAATTATTTATTGTTACAACTGTGCACAGTACATAAATAAACCATTAACTTTTTTTGTTTGTTCTTGGATTACTTTGGAGACACGTTTGAAGCCGAATAGATCATGTGACATCAAATGGGATTTATAATTGTTAGTTATAAATTGAAAGGAAGTATCTGTGGCATGTTTTAAGGAACTGTCATACCATTTGTCTGGAGGAACTGAGGAAAACGTCAACCAGAACAGTTGGCCTTTAGCCGTGTCTTGAGTACTTAATTTCTTACACACGAACAAGAGTTGTAACTCAGCTACTAGTACGTATGGTTTATTGGTTGAAGTCAATTTATGAGGTATAATGTATGTCTTTCTTATTTTGAAATTACATGCTGTTGTATTCTATTTGCTATGAAAGGTTATGTAGTCTCCTATCTGAAAATAAATTTAAGTTATTCTGTGTGAATATAAAGCTTTTTCCCTGAGAGAGAAAAAAATTGGAGGATTTTTTTTAAAAATAAGTGTTTAAGGGAAATATTATTACACAAGTGGAAATATGTAGCCAGAGAAATACAATGTGTTAAATGGTGAAAATGTTGTGTGATCTTCTCCAGTTATTTTTGTATAGTGAAACGAAACTCACTTCGTAGAAACGTGCGTGTGTACTCACTCACCTATGAGATTGTTGTAATCGGCAACCCCGGCATTGTTAACGTGAATGTCAGTTCCTCCAAGGTTAGACTTAACCCATTTAAAGGCCTCCTTAATATCTGATTCCTTCCTGACGTCACATTTGAGAGGATACAGTTTTCCTTGCGAGGATCTGAGAGAATTTGACATCTCCTAAAAATGTCATAAAGTCGAAATTATAACCGAAGGCCAAAATAAACTGTAGTCTAACACGTTTTTTCTGAAAGGACTATAAATATTTTAATGAGCTAATATTTTAGCCTACAAGTAACTGGCCTTGGAAACAAGCAATTGAATTTAATTTATCAGAGAACTGTGTGGAATGTGATTTCAGTGAATTGCACTACTCTACCTCCATTCTCTGAACCTGAAGATCCAGTCCGACCACTTTGAGCCCTTTCTTGACGAGTTCCTGGGCGATGGCCGCTCCTATCCCAGAATTGGCTCCCGTTACCACGGCAACACGACCTGACCAACGCTCCATAGTTGAATTTCCCTTTGTACTGGAAACAAAAATTTTAACATAAAATTCTAAATTGTTTAAAGTACCCGAATTTTTAATTAGTCCCTAGTTATATGTAAAAATATTCCGCTTATATTTTTCCTTCGGTTACATGTAAACATTTTATTTATTATTAAATAAAATAATCTTGTCTTCTATCATCATCTTCGCCTGAAGAGACACTTTCATTTATCTTCTTTTTTCGTACCTTCAAACAGCGGACGTTACACGAAATGAGTTTGTGATACTGAACGCTGCATGATGTTAGCTGAATCTGGACTGGCCTGTGACCTCATTTGTTACGCATGCGCAACTGTTTCTCTCAATTTGACGAGAATCTGCTGTGTCATATTAAAACTTGAAACGTAATGTTTCTGCGAAGGAATCTGAGTGGCTTCATGTTATTATCAGTAAGAGCCTCGCCCATATCTCCGTGAGATACAAGAACTGTAGGTAATATATGACTCGCGAGCCGGAAGGGACCGCAAAGGAATTCAGTCACCCGGTGATAGCCCTATTAAATTTTATCAAAAATATATCCGGTCTTGTAATGTTTCGTTTCTTATACACGTCACACAGACTTTTCAATGATTGTTTAAATTTTGGTTTCTTATTCTCTTAACACGACAATTTCTCTTCACTTGTAATCTTATGCTTTTAATGTTCTCTTAAAACACCAGAGCGAGCGAATTTTTGAAATGCGTACTTTGTGATTTTAAATTTATGATTGTACTTGATTTTCATTTGTTGTCGATATAAATCCAGGGTATTATTGGGGTGTATGGGGTGTGCCGCAGGGGTAGCACCTTTTCCTCTGACGGTAGCGTCAAGCGACGTAGACGCGGGATAGTCAGAAGGGTGGACAGATATGACGAATTTCTGGTAGGAGACAGCAGTCCTATCAACACTGTTTTAAGGCGGCCGAAGAATGACTTCGATACGGCTTAATGCAGACATCTCCAGCCGCGGTCAGAACGACTGTATCTGCCGGAATACTGAGGCGTAGAAGGACACTGGAACCTGCTACGCTATACTCCCATGAATACATGAATGAAATTTCGAGAAGACACTACATCATGTCACTACACGTCTGACAAGACGTTGGATTTCAGAGGGAGATATTGGAAACTAAAAAAAAAAAACCTGTTACAAAACGTATTACACTACAGAATTAACATCCCCCCCCCCCATATTTAGTTAACCCTTCAACGTGGGAATTTAAATTCCGCGCTGCTTGACGAGGAGTGGTGGCCATTTAAATTTTGCTCTAAAACACTTTATTTATCATAACGTTTGAACTATATAACATATAATGATCAATTCTTCACTGAAATCCTCTTAAAAGATGGTTTTATAATTTCAGCGTATAATATGAACATCCTGTGTGTGACAAATGCTAGTAGTCGATTAGACGTTGAGAGTTGTACGTAATTTATTGAAACGTCAGCAAAAGTCAACGTTACCCAAATACATAGTTTTTATCTTTTTCTAGCGGTTCCTGCACATGACGCAATGTCTTTGAGGCATTGAATTTCTTTCCTGTGTCAATAATACGCGGGAGTAAATATGTCTGCGCCAGCTGATATTCTGACAGCGAACTGAAGGCCACATATATGCATCATACTTGGCAGTTATAACCGTCTCTTACTAAGAACTCTTCTGATTATAGACTTCTGAGTATAGGGGTGCTAAAATTGTTGATATTTGAAGACACAGATAAACATAACTGTATATCTATATATATATTATGGAGCCCCTTGACCGTTTCAGATAATTTTTTTTCCTCTCTACTTCGCTGGAGCAGTTATCGTGTCATATGAGACTGAGAGAATGAGTTATCTTACCTCTACAAACAAACAGCTCAGTGTTCTTTGGAAGATTGTGTAACCTCTTAGGTCACGCATTTAATCACAGACTAGCCTTTAGAGAACGAAGAATGCGACGTTGCCAATACATGATCAGAAAGAGCATTTCTTCCACACCAGATCAACTACAAACATCATATATCAGTCGTTATTGTTTCCATAATTATGGGCTTTTGAAATTAGGCTTAACAGCAGACCGGGAATTTAAATGCCAGGGCGTCACAAGACGTCCAACTACGGTGAAGGGTTAAATGTCCCTGTGTCGAGAACTTGCACGCACAAAATTTCAGATCTCAACGGAGAACAGCCGTTAATGATATACGACAATTCATCTTTTTTATCGTGATTCGTATTTAAGCAAAATATATGAATTTGAATTTGCTGTAACGTTAGGGAAAATTGTACCGATACGGACCGGAATTAGGACATTCGCCTTACCACATTTAAAAGAAATCCGTTTAGGAATTTCGGAGACATAAAATACAGACTGACGTACGGATTATACACTCCGTGAAATCATCAACGGTTTGTGATGGTGGTATAAGCTCTAATGGAGGCTGGGTTTATTTAAAACAAAGGAACAACAGGCTAGTTCATGAACATACCTTATAAAAACACACATACTTCTTATTTATTATATTTGATGAATAAATATATATTGATTTATAATGCAGCGTTACATATATGTCTAGCATATTTTTATGCTTATATTTAATATATAAAATAGGTCAGATACAGTCTTATAACTACGAGGTAACATAGTATTGCCACACATCAAAACAATTTTAATTGAGAGGCGTATAGAGTCGTGGCTGTACAGTTGTCTAGCTCCTTACTTCTCACAGCTCCAGAGTAGAATTTTCACATTGGTTCTCCAACAGGTTTTATGGTCAGCTCGTGGATCTGAAAGAAACATAAGTCCTTCGTGCAAGTCAAAGTCAGTTTTCTTTAGGGGGGGTATTCGATCATGTGAATATAAAAGTAAACAGCGATTATTTCCGTAAACTGCATCAACTAATCGATCTTTTTAATGGAGATGCGTTCTGTTATATTTTAGGTAGGAGCTGAAATTTTAAATAGTATCTAGATGAGCTTCGACTTCAATTGGTTAAGTGTGATACTCTTACTTGAACGTGTGGCGGAGTTCCAAGAACGTACAAGATACAATCAGCCACGTCTTTGGCCTCTAAAAACGGAATGTCCTTGAAATCTTCCAACACTTCTTTTGGAATGCCTGAAGCTTCACCCAACTCTGTTAGTACGCTCCCTGGACTGATGCTCTGTGAACAAATCAGTACGTTCTTACCTCATCCTGAAAGGTGTACCATTCTATAAAACATCGTTTTTCTTACGTAGTTTTACACTCACAGTGACTCTTATTTTTGAGTTCTTCTTCACCAGTTCACGACGAAGCCCCTCAGTCAGAGCGGTAACGGCGTGTTTCGACGCAGAGTACATGTAGAAATTGAAAGGTGTTCCATGACCAGTAATGCTGTTCAGGTAGAAACAAATTAATCTTTAATTAAACGCAAAAAATACTCATTAAAACGTCCAGAGCCGAGGAAATACAGACCTAAGTTGATAATTTAGTCTAATTTAGTCTTTGATGTTTCACATTAGGAGAAGCTGTGAGTTATACGGATCCTATAATGTTGTAATGGCAGTGAAATCAAGACAGGTTTACAATGAGCTGGATGTGTAGCTCAGAGACATAATTCATGCAGAATTGTGGAAGGTAGACATAAGCGAATTGACATTAATGCGAATCTCGGGTACGTACAAGCAGTCACTATGACATTCCAGAACATAGGCGTTGGCATTCTGGACATTGCTTACCGTGTAATGTTATAGGCCTGTGTTCTACGTAGTGATAAAAGTGTCATTAAATGAACCAAAAATGTACAGACACACCTGTTAATATGAATAATGTGTCCGTCATTCACCCCCTTCTCATTCATGATTTCCAGAGCTTCTTTAGTGCAAATACTGAGGCCCAGAACATTTATGTCTATGATGTTACGCCACTTCTGGACCGGTCCATCTGAAAGCCAGAATTAGGCATAATTGTATTTTAAATTTTATAAAGTTTATGTGGAGTTAAGGAATTTCAGGATTTCATTTCTTCTATTGGAATACTTAACAAAAAAACAGACAGGCCTGTATAGCTTATGTGGCTAAGCGGGCAGTTGGTAGGCTAGGAAATAATGTAGCAGTATATGACAAGATATGTAAGCCTGTGTTATTCGTAAATAGATATCATATTTTTTTCCTAATATAAGGAGAGCTTTTTCTTCTCGATATTTCCTGAATAATTTACTGCTCATTGCATTTGCGCACGTTAAATTTTATCAGGTGTAGTGCCAGAAACTAGTCATTTATTGAAACTATTTTATTTTCTTATATAATATTGGAAAAAAATTAAGAGCGATTAGGCAGTCTTAAATAACCTGATGATCAACACCGACATCTTTACCACCGCGAGTGTCTTGTATCTTATAAAGCATATCTCTACAGGGAATTTCATGTTTTGCTTAAATGACATTTTTCTTAACTGAAAATGTAGTGATAACTTATAACATTAATGCAGAATCACTCACCTACCTGTAAGGGTGTTGAAATCACAGACTCCGGCGTTATTGACGAGAATGTTAATGCCACCTAGATTTGACTTCACCCATTTGAAGGCTTCCCTAACATCTGATTCTTTACTGACGTCACATTTGAGAGAGTACAGCTTTCCTGAAGCTGATTCGAGGGAATTCGCCAACTCCTGTAAAGAGCAGATACAACCATAGGATGTTTGTATGAATACGTCCTCTAAATTTTGACGTTTTAGTTCAGATATTAATAGGATGATCAAATCAAAGACTATGACATAGGCGGGGTATGTAGCACGCATGCGGGAAAATAAAAGTACTTACAGAATTTTGATTGCAGCGAAATATTAAAATGTATCAGCTTCTCAACAAGGGTTCTGCTCTGTGGAGTTAGTAATTTTGAGCGTATGTGAAAATAATACGCACTTAATTTTAGGAAGGTATTTAGAAGAGAAGTGTTCACTGTATTCTAGTAAATAGGACATAAAATTTTAAAAAATAATTTCAGCTCATTAGATGAATATTCACACACCTCAACCCTCTCCACTCTGCGCGCCAGTCCGACCACTTTGAGCCCTTTCTTGACGAGTTCCTGGGCGATGGCCGCTCCTATCCCAGAACTGGCTCCTGTTACCACGGCAACACGACCTGCCCAACGCTCCATTCTTGATTTAAGTATTGATTTTTTTTAATAGAATTTCCCTGCTTTTTCTGAAATTAAATTTAATAAATTTCAGAATCAGAGCGTGTCATATGCCTATATATCGTTGATACAGACGTAAATGATTAATAATCATATACCTCCATTTCGTTGAGTTTAGAGATGTGAATATATTTGTGCTCATATATCTTTCAGACTGTGGGTTCATTGTTTATTTATCGACGGAGCCTATTAAAGCAATATACACATCTTAACGTGCAAGATCCAAAAATAGTTTTGCGTGCCTGTTGAAGAGATGAACTCAGACCCTCTAGATATTTTGCTGTCACATCTACTATTGTCTTTACAGACCTCACAGAACAGGAAAGTTACGTAAAACCACATAAACAACTAGCATACATACCTCGAGAACAGATCACTTCTCGCTCGCGCGTCGTAGCTAACTGCTTGTTTTTAAGCTCCTGTCAGCTTGTTATGTAACTAGGAAGGAATGAAATATTGCCTAGTCATGCCTCTACTGAAGGAGAGTTCATTTCTAGTGGTGTAACATTCATGAGTGTAGGTTATCAACTGATGGGCCATGAAAAACAATAAGATTACATTAATGCTCGTCACGATGATCATCCTGTCAATCGTTTTACCAAAGTAATGCTTAGAATTTAATTGCGTAATATTGAGAAATGTCTGTGTTCGAGTAATTTGTATAAAATTCTGATTTCTTACGGTGTCTAAGTGAAATGAGGTATTCTAGGACGGTTATCTGGATAGATACCGAATAATAATTTGATTTTTCGGACGCTATGTCATCAGGAACTGATGATGGAGACAGATGAAATCTCATAATTTCCATAGAATTTCTCATTTGTAAATTATTCCCTCGGGCGAAACTCCGGGTTATTGATAGACGAGTGGAATTCTGTTGGCAGACTACAATTTTTAAAGAACAGGTCGTCAAATTATTTCCATTTTCTTCGTTACTGTCTTATGTCGCTCCGTTTCTTGATCGTAACATTAACGTCTTGCATTTGTGTGTAATTTTATTCTACGTATTACAAACTCTTCGTTACTGTGTCTTCTTTAACTTGCTTTTTATTTATGCACGTCGTATCAATAGACAGTATTTAAGGCTTTGACCGGGATGTTCTTTTGTTAAATCTTATGTGGTAACGCCTGATTCGACTTCTAATGGTTAAGTGAAGTGTTTTCTTCGCGATACGGTCTGGATTCGTAAATATTATGAAGACGAACTTCGGCTTCAAAGGGTTAACCAGCTGATTTTCGTAATGGTGAGGTGTAGTGTTTTCTTCGCGGTACGGACTGAATTCATAAATAATATTCAGACGATCTTCGGCTTCAAAGGGTTAATAGCGTCAATTGAAAAGTCGATTAATAAATAATTGCGCTGCAAAGTTGTGAAAGGAAGTTGTCGTGACCTAAGGTAGAAAATTATTCCTACTTTTCAAATATTTATTAATATACTCACAATACAGCTGATAAATGTCATGTAACCAATGGCGTGAACCTTGTACCCAACGTAGACTCTACGCACATATTACATTTAAATTGTTACAATGCCCATATTTGCTGGAGGGACTGAGAAAAGTTACGAAAACCCGTGTCAATATAGACGGGCTCTAAGACAATATTTTGAATTCGGGATCTTAAAAATACGAAGCAGTGTGCTGTTCAATAATTTGTGACGTTCAGTGTCTCCTGATTCAGCTGATTGATTAATGTTGGCTACTGAGTCTGAAGGTAACTTGCCATCTTAACTTTTTGTGCATAACAAAACCAACGAGCCCATCATGCAAACGTGTGAGATGGGATTAATATTAGCACAATCAAAAGCGTGGTCTGATATATTTGTTAGTATTATCCTCCCATCTATACTTAGGTCTCCAAAGTGGTGTTTTCCTTCCTGTACTTCGACTATTATATATATATCTGTGCACTTCTAACATTTCATGTACGTGTTGAGTAGGAGTTTATCGTGTGTTTTTCTGTTTAACTGATGATAAGGATGTGTTTTTATTAAAAAGAAGGAAGAGGCTGTATTAGAAAATGTTAAGCTGTAGGAAATGTTTAAATACTATTTATTTTCTTGCTGCAATGATACATTGAAAACATTTAATGATTCTTGAAGGGTTGATTCAACAGAGTATAGAAACTGTGGATTGGTTTGCGTCATTGTTTAGCCAAAACCCTTCTTTTTTTTAGAACATCTCTCCAATTGGCTTTATAGTCAGTTCGTGGATCTGAAAAACAAGGAAAGGAATTGTTAATATCATATTAATTTTACATTATATTCACAACAGAGCAGCCATTTCAAACGTGAAGTACCCACCTGTACATGTGGAGGGGTTCCCAGAACGTATATCACGGCATCTGCGATGTCTTTCGAGTTCAGGTATGGCATGTTTCCTAAAGATTCAAATGCTTCTTTCGGGAAGGCCGATGCCTCTGCTATTTCTGTACGTACAGCTCCAGGACTCACGCTCTGAAAATATCACACAGAAAGACGGAGTCAACTTAGCAATAAATATGTAAAACCACCAGCCTGCTACATGAACATACCTATTACTTATGGATAATGTCCACAAAAATAATGTTTAATATATTAGCGCCGTCAGGAACATTTAGATTTAGCTATGTAATGTATATCTTTTAATCTGAGTGACAGGCCCCATGTCAGGAGTAGAGATTTTATATCACAAAAAAATTCAAGTAGTTTTACACTCACAGAGACCCGGATCTTGGAATTCTGCTTCACCAGTTCTCGACGAAGCCCCTCAGTCAGCGCTGTAACAGCGTGTTTGGATGCAGAATACATTGCTATGCCTACGTTTGAGGGTGGTTTGTGACCAACAACGCTGTTTAATATGCAACAGAAACATAGACATTTCAGTAACTGTGTAATTACAGGTATTAATCATAGAGATTCCCAGACTTTCACGAACCTCTTCCATGACGAAATGCAACACGCATATCACCATACAGGCTTAAGATTTTCTGCGAATTTCACTCCCCACCTCCACAGATACAGTAACATCATACATATCAATCGTATATTTGAATTACATTTCAGACAGCGGACACAGACGGTCAATCTGTCAGATAGCTTTATTTTTCCACGGTATATATTTGTGCCATGAAGAGATTCGCGAGCCACATTTTGGCATCCATCAAGTCCGTGTTTCTTAGGCTCACTGACCTGTTGATGTGGATGATGTGTCCGTCGTCCACTCCACTCTCCTTCATGGACTGGAGCGCTTCTTTGGTGCACACACTGAGACCCAGGACGTTGAGATCAAAGATTTTTCTCCACAACTCCGTTGGTCCATCTGTTAACAAAATTAAGTTGTCCAAACTTGAACGAAGTTACTAAAACGACTTAGCTATTCTAAAGAGCGGCAGAGAAAGAAGAACTCTGCTGACGAATACTTGAAACCAGTACTCCAGTTATGACGAACATGTATGTACATACGTACAGCCTACTACCTAATGTGCGTATAACTCACTTTCTTCTAGCGCGTTCCAGCATGTCTCTGCTTGAATATACTGAAAAATTGTGATTGTACAGGGTTGCATATTTACTACAGTTCGAAAAAAATTATGTTTTCGTGCATGGGCAAATATTCTTCTTAAAACTCCATTTTAAATAAAGGCTTAGGGAGAATAGGCAAACAGTCTAGCCTGCTATTGCTTTTTCTCAAACTTCAGAGACTCGGGGTGATCATAGTCGGTGGAATGACAGCCTTCTCACACCAAACGCAAGAACTACTTTGTGGCAGTGAACTGGGCTAAACTATTTTGGTCCACAATGATGTCAGAATAAATTTCTTCCCACATTCCTTAAGAGGGACTCGTCTATATGTAAGTGCGTATATACCTATGAGGTTACTGAAGGATGCTACTCCCGCGTTGTTCACGAGGATATCCACTCCCCCGACGTTGGTCTTGATCCACTTGAAGGCTTCCCTGACCTCTGATTCTTTGCTTACGTCACACTTTAATGGGTATAATTTCCCTGCTGCCGATTTGAGGGAATTTTTCAAAGCCTGTAAAATTACGAGACACCAATCCGACATGAGGCCCACATCATAAATCAATCTCTTTCATATTTTATGGCGACGTAAATATGTTTATGTTCTACATTGATGTCACTGTGTTAAGGTAACATTTTATACAATCAGAGCACTTTACGTAATCTAATTGCTTTCAAATATGAGTCTTACTTCGACTCTGTCCACTCTGCGCGCCAGTCCGACCACTTTGAGCCCTTTCTTGACGAGTTCCTGGGTGATGGCCTCTCCTATCCCAGCACTGGCTCCCGTTACCACGGCAACACGACCTGACCAACGTTCCATTGTAGAAATACGTTGCTTTTCTATCGAAACTTTCCTCTGAAATGAGATGTGCTAATAGATACTTGTGGTTTTCCTCTACGTTAGCTACCAGCTTGACACTCAAAGAAGAATGTGATAGAGATGGAACTGAATACTCCCCCGAATAAAACCCCGTAATTGAACACCGCAGATACCCATTTCCACCAAGAAGTATGACCCTGAGCCAATTCTATATAGCTCAGATCTTAAAAGGAGATTCCCCCAATATTTATGCATTACGCTGTTATTGACTTGTCTTCTGAGTAGTCGCTTTTCAGATTGCGTATGTACGTGTTTACTGTCTTCCTTATCCGAACTACGTTTAGCTTGAACTCAACTAATCACAAGATTCGTTTTTTAAATGACATTGTTTTTATCACTTCAGTTTTAGTTTTGTGTCAAAATCATGCATTTTTCACTTCCCTTAGCATGCTTCGTGTCCTTTCCATTTAATATTGCTTAGTTTGAGCATCCTTACAATATGAACAGTGTTTAAGCGCCTAATAGTGAACATGATTATTACCTCTGAAACTCCGTCTGAAGAAATTGCACTTGAACTCTCTGACTGTCCTTGCGTTACTGCGTTAGCTGCGAGAAATCAGTGAGATTTATACGCATGAGATAAGAAGGAGAGTCGAATGAAAGCTGCCTTGTCATGGCCTTCATCATTAACGTGACTGTACATTAGATGCACAGACCTTGACGACAATAGACGGTTTGTTCAGTAAAGACGAGAGTATTATAGATTAAGATATTTTGCTAAGTAACTGTGTTGACGTAATTCCGTCTCCAGATAATTACTGTTGCTCCGGTAGTCGATAAATATTGCGTCTTTTACGGAACTCGAAGGTTTATTACTGTTTTACAACAGCCCGTCACTAGGAACCTTATTCCAAGCCCAGACACTCAATTTCCCTTTGTGATATTAATTATAATATTATTAGGTCTCTCAAATGGTATCTTTCTTTTGGGTTCACCAAAGACAGTGTCGTGTATATATATATACATAATATTCCACATGCGTGCTAAATTTCTCGCTCTTTTCACCATTCTTCATTTCAGCAACCAAATTAAAATATGAATCGGTTTTAGTAAGCAAATTTCTCCGTTCTCCTGTTAGATCCCTTTAGATACCAGCATTCCCCTTGGCGCCCTGTTCCCAAACTTCCTTTACTGTGAGAGAACAGGTTTAAAAGTAATACAAAATATGAGATAACATTGTAGTTTTATGCATATAATAAGCAAATAAAGAATAGCTTGTACGTTCTTTTACAGAGAAAGATCCCAGAACAACGATGAACGCGGGGAAAAAAAAACTTTGAATATTTTTTCTTGTCCGTCGTAGCCACTGAAATTTGTTTTTGTAGTTTGTTTTGCTCTATTGTTCTTGTAGAATAATCTTGCTTTAACATGTACAGTACACTGTTGGTTAACCGATTTACGGGTCACATTGTATTTATCGCATGTAATATATTATTTGTTGTGTCAACAGTTTTAAATAAACTGATAACAGTAAAAGAAAATCTGACGTGACTGACGTTTATGAATGTGAATATGAATGTGTTCCAATCCTGAGATATTTTTACCCACAAATTTCGTTTATTATTAATCCATTATTCGAAGCTAGTACAGTGTTTTTAAACATCACATCAGTATTTTACTTAAAATGACTGCCGTGTCGAAATATTCAATTACTGTTCAATAAAAATGTATCTTTTCTCTTAGTACTGTTGTCCAGCTGGTTTTACGATCAATTCGTGGATCTGAAACACAAGAAAAAGAATTGCTAGTATTAGCTTACTTTAATTTTGTGTTTCAAATTTAGCAGTCATTGGGTCGAAGTGACACAGTAGTCAGAAACGTTTAAAAAACCTCTGTTTAAAACACAAATTATTTTTCTATAACTCTTAGAGATGAGATATGCGCCAGGAGGCATTATGTAGACGACAAATATGCTATACAAGGGCTGTTAATGTAACATTCTTTGTACAGCTCAGTTCAAACGTGAAGTACCCACCTGGACATGTGTAGGGGTTCCCAGAACGTATATCACGGCATCCGCGATGTCCTTCGATTGAAGGTAAGGCTTCTTTTCGGGAGGTTCAATCATTTCTTCCGGGAAGACCGACGCCTCTGCTATTTCTGTAAGTACAGCTCCAGGACTCACGCTCTGAAAATATCACAGAAATATATAACCCTATCATTCTACGATAGTAAGGCAACTATAAGACCGTTGTTAGTGCCCAATATAATAATGTTTATGATAACAGCGCTGTCAGAATTAATTAGACTCATCTATTTTTTTAAATCTGAGTTGTAGTCCGTATCGAGAGTAGAGATTATATATCATGGAAAATCCACGTTGTATCACACTCACAGTGACCCGAATCTTCGAGTTCAGCTTCACCAGTTCAAGACGTAGACCCTCAGCTAGCGCTGTAACGGCGTGCTTGGAGGCAGTATACATTTGTAAGCCTATGTGCGTGGGAGGTCTGTGTCCAGTTATGCTGTGTAATGAGCAATAAAACATAGGCATTTCAGTAACAGAATAAATTCCAAGTATTAACGTTAGCGATTCCAAGATTTGTTACTCCACAAAACCTAGCCATCGAGAAATGTAACAAGCGTACCAAAACATAAACTTCATTCTTGCAAATTTCTCTCCAATAAATTCGCTTCTCCGAGCTTTCTGAGCACAGATTGATTGACGAAATTACATAACGTGCGATTTAAAGTTTTCACGGCGGTGAAGGTGTCGATGGTGGTATTGTGAGTGGTAAAACCATGCAAACTCATAGGCAGGCAGCGGATGAGCGTAGTGCATCCATATCTACCTGCAATAACTCGCGGCGTTGCAGTACAGAATACTAAAATCAACAAATTAAGTTATTTTAATAAAATTGTACAAAATGCTTAAGACGTCCAGGGGCAGGATCTTCGAAATATTTATTTTTTGTTTCATAACCGAATACAGGACAAGAAAAAGTTTATTAATGGTTTTAGACAAGTTTACAGAAGGTCTACGCAACAGATCGTTTCATTTTCCGACGACCTCCACCCCACCAACCAGTATATATTTGTGCCATGAAGAGATTCGCGAGCCACATTTTGGCATCCATCAAGTCCGTGTTTCTTAGGCTCACTGACCTGTTGATGTGGATGATGTGTCCGTCGTCCACTCCACTCTCCTTCATGGACTGGAGCGCTTCTTTGGTGCACACACTGAGACCCAGGACGTTGAGATCAAAGATTTTTCTCCACAACTCCGTTGGTCCATCTGTTAACAAAATTAAGTTGTCCAAACTTGAACGAAGTTACTAAAACGACTTAGCTATTCTAAAGAGCGGCAGAGAAAGAAGAACTCTGTTGACGAATACTTGAAACCAGTACTCCAGTTATGACGAACATGTATGTACATACGTACAGCCTACTACCTAATGTGCGTATAACTCACTTTCTTCTAGCGCGTTCCAGCATGTCTCTGCTTGAATATACTGAAGAATTGTGATTGTACAGAGTTGCATATTTACTACAGTTCGAAAAAAATTATGTTTTCGTGCATGGGCAAATATTCTTCTTAAAACTCCATTTTAAATAAAGGCTTAGGGAGAATAGGCAAACAGTCCAGCCTGCTATTGCTTTTTCTCAAACTTCAGAGACTCGGGGTGATCATAGTCGGTGGAATGACAGCCTTCTCACACCAAACGCAAGAACTACTTTGTGGCAGTGAACTGGGATAAACTATTTTGGTCCACAATGATGTCAGAATAAATTTCTTCCCACATTCTTTAAGAGGGACTCATAAGTGCGTATATACCTATGAGGCTACTGAAGGATGCTACTCCCGCGTTGTTGACGAGGATATCCACTCCCCCGACGTTGGTCTTGATCCACTTGAAGGCTTCCCTGACCTCTGACTCATTGCTTACGTCACACTTTAATGGGTATAATTTCCCTGCTGCCGATTTGAGGGAATTTTTCAAAGCCTGTAAAATTACGAGACACCAATCCGACATCATAAATCAATCTCTTTCATATTTTATGGCGACGTAAATGTGTCTATCCCGTGTGGAGTTGCTACTCTCCCATCGGGCGCCTCCCCAGGTGGCGGATAGGGGAATGCTCACCAGGTATGGTGAGTACCGGGGAATTAAAATACCCGGGGCGGACCAAAAGTAGCAACTACTGCCTTGTAGTGAGATATTGGATTATCAAAGGCTAAAGGAATAAAACCTTGAAAACAAATTACCCGGTCGTCCAGGGTGGGGGTTGATGCAATGGGCCAACTCAACATTCATCGAAAAAAAATGTTAAAGTACCCAAGAGATTATAACCTATATATAAATGTATAAACATTGTTAAACCGGAAATATATAAAAATACGTCTATGTTCTACATTGATGTCACTGTGTTAAGGTAACATTTTATACAATGAGAGCACTCTACGTAATCTAATTGCTTTTAAATGTGAGTCTTACTTCGACTCTGTCCACTCTGCGCGCCAGTCCGACCACCTTGAGCCCTTTCTTGACGAGTTCCTGGGCGATGGCCTCTCCTATCCCAGCACTGGCTCCCGTTACCACGGCAACACGACCTGCCCAACGCTCCATTGTAGAGATACTTTGCTTGTCTGTTAAAATTTTCCTCTGAAATGGGATATGTTAATATATACTTGTAGCTTCTTACTAGTTTCGTATCTAGATAGAGGCTGAGTACGAACTAAGTACTTCTGCTAACGGAAACCCAAACTTCAACTTCGTAAATATCTAAACCCACCGATCTATACGATCCTGAGCCAGTTCGAATATTCATTACTGATTTCCCTAATAATTATAAGCTATGTTATTCTTTCCCCATCTTCTTCTAGGTCTTTGAAGGTGTTTATTGTCTTCCTTACCAGATTTTCGTTTTTGAACCTTTCTTTCGTTTAGCTTGAACTGAATAAATCAAAAAATTCCTCGTTTTTAAATAGCATTGTTCATAATAATGTAACAAACAGAATCTTTCGAGTTAGCCTCGTAATTTTTCAACTGGTACACAAATTTAACTACCTTTTATGCAAACTCGAAGTTTGTTAACGTGTTCAGCATAGTCCGTCTCTGAATCCTGCCCCGATCTAGTCCAGTTCACATCACCAAGCTCCCTTTCCACCATATCATTTTTATTAGTAAGTCTATGTCCGGGTCTCCCAGTTTGGGCTTCAATTCAAAATCCTGAAAGCATTTCTCACTGCTCTTATGCCTGCTTCATGTCACATCCATCTCTTCTTCCTGCATTTGATTATCATAAAAATGTTAATATTATTTCGGGATCTGACGATTGACATGTTTCTTACCTCCGAAACACCTACTGTGGTGATTGCACCTGCACTCTCTATCAGTTCCGGTGTGACTGTGCGAGCTCCGTGTAATCAATGGGGTTTAAAATAATGCCATATCAAGTATAATCGGGGAGACAGCTGCACTGTCATGACATTCCAGAATTACACAGCTTCGTATCAGATGCTTATACCTTGACGGAAGTAGATAGTTTGTTCAGTCAGGTTCGACCCACATGTGCAAACAACTGAATGCAAAATTAGCGAGTTCTTGCCACAGAACAACACGAGCAGATGTTACATTCGGATCTGACAGTAAGAGTCTGTCTTGACACAGATAATCAAGAAGTATCTCGTATTTTATGGAACCATGAGGTCCAGGACAAACTCCAGATCGACCTTTCGAATAGGGAGCATGAGTCCTAACCTTTCGACCGCGACTTTCGAAGACAATCAACCATTCTTAAAAATGCTGTAATTCCTAAGTGAGTGAGCCGAGAAGATTTACGTGTTGTGGCCATGGTAAAGTTTTGGCGAGTTCCATGGATATTCCTCCTTTTGGCTCGAACCCACTTTCATTCTTCTCTCTTTCTTGTGCTCGACAACTTTATGTTTCCACTCCTATTTCTTCCGGCACATTACGAAGACGTGGGGGGAAAAAACACGATGACTGGTAAAATGGGAACTTGCCAGATCAGCGTGGACTACAGTGTCTGGCCACTTCTGGTTGAGTGAACGCTGATTTTCAGGAACTCGACCTTGGCATTAACTGTATCTGCTTCTGTGGTTCCCGCTATGACACGTCTCCTTCCGCCGTTTATCGAGAGTCATTTGCCTCCAGCGGAAGTTCGTATTCATCGTACGGGATCTTTGTTACCAGTTTCTCCGTACCCACAATCTTCCGCGTTATCTCTCAATGACTGGAAAACAAAAACTTAACCTAGAATTTTGGTTTTGCTCTTAACATGAAGCCCATAATCATGTTCCTAAGTAATTGAATTATCCCTGTAATCGCATAAGCATAGCTAATGATAATGTTTGTTCCACTGCGGACAAAAACCACTTTGTGAATGACGAAGCGATGGCATGGTTATTCATTGTTGGGCGGCTGGCTGTACCAAAAGGGCTTTCCCAACACACATTCTTACGCTGATAAAAACTGATCTTACGGAAGTGTCAATTTGGGAAGCATCGATGAGTCAGCGACTATCACAGAATTTGCTTTGCTGCAAAGTATAAAATACTTGCGTGGAAATATTTAATAGCAGAAGGCGGATGCAGTCAGCAGTCAGAGTTGCAGTATTCAGTGTACCTAGAGGTGAAATAGTGCAGTGTGTGAACATATGAAGCGCGTGTGTGTTGCTCGTATGGGTAGGGGAAACTTTAGGACATGCATACGGCAGTCTGTTGTGTTTAAATTCATCCTTTTACAAGAAATAAGAAATGTGTATAAAATTTTAGTTTGAAAACGAGAAAGCAAAAGGACACTATAATTATCAAGACGTAGCTGTTTGGATGGTATTAAAATGTATTTGAAAGAGACAGGATATGAGGGTGTGAGATAGATTAATCTGGCTTAGGATAGGGTTTTTGTTGGCCCGTTCTGAACATAGTATCGAATATTCAGGTTTCATGAAGGTTACAACGTTTTTTGACCAGCTGAGAGACAATTACATTCTCAGAGACTTTGCTCCATGAAGTTAATTTTTGCACTAATTCATTTATTATTTAATTTATTTCCTTGTAAACTACATTCATAAAGATATTTTAAGGATGCTGTCTGTCTGTTTGTGTGCACTTCAGTAGCACTGTGAGGGCTCATCAGATGAATATTTTGCACGTGCGAGTAAAATTGTTTACATCCTGTGCAGCAGCTGTATAAATATGGATCTGCATCAGAAATAATATTCTTCACATGTTAGTCATATAACTAAATCAACTTTCTTCAACCCACACAAAGTCAGTGTGAATTCCAGACTTGTAATTCTATATGGAGAATGCCTTTCTCTTTTTAGATATTTGACTCTTGTGAGCATTTTTGGGCGACGTAAGCATTCACCTTTTTTCATTCTGAGAGAGGATTGCATTTATATGATATGCACAAAAATATAATGTAAATATCTTTCACACCTGAAGAGACTCGAGTACAAATAGATTTGGGTCTAACGTGAAACTTCTTAGTTCATCAAGTACCAGTCTTTCTTCTTTCGAATTCCCGCAAGATGATTAGCTATCACGTCTTATATTTCTCATGATGGGTCATAACTGATCTCGCCCGCGTCCATCACAATTTACATTGAAACTAATGATTTTTGGAGTTGAACGGGTATCCTGAAATATACTAAGAAACATAATAATAGCATGACAATTTTTTACTTTACAGATACTGTACTTGAAGCTACACAATGGCAGCACTAGAATGCACTGGTTCTATAATCCTCTGTTTTCTAGCCAATTTTCTGCCCCTGAACCTCAACTATCAGTCATCCTCTGATCTCCATTCACCCCAATTAATCACCAATGAAGAACGCTATGACTTCATAATTGTTGGAGGGGGTGCTGCAGGTTCTGTGTTAGCCAACAGGTAAGTGATTTAAAATGTATGTTCCATGTTTAGCGCGTGGGGTTGTTGATTTGCATGTTTCGTTTGCCTTCATTTACAGCTCGTACAGTCTTCATGTTGCAAAGTTAGCTCCAGTATAGAGAGTCGCAATTATTTTCCTCAGACACTCCGCATGAATTCTAATTAATAGACTTATGTTAAGATTTATCATTCCTACGCTCTTCTAAATCCCTACCTGTTGATCCTCGTGATCATTATCCCATCATATTCAGCCTTGAAGAATATCTGCAAGTGAAAAGTCACCAACACTTTGATTTTTAATTGAAATTTACTATGTTCTGGCACTAGAATATCACTTAATTTAAAGCACTATAGACCTATATTACATTTATTTTTATTATATTCGACTACAACAGTCACAGAGAGGGGTTAAATAATTTAAGAATCAATTAGTTTCCATCCATGTGTGGAGCTTTGTCTTCACTCCTCCAGTACGATCATGTGCACAGGTTAATGTACCTCAGAGTCACCTCTGACCCTGCTGCAGGTTGTCTGAAGTGACAGACTGGAAGGTGCTGCTCTTGGAAGCAGGTGGAGAGGAGCCCGACTTGGCTGACGTACCCGCATTCCAACCGTTCACGACAAACTCCCACCTGAATTGGTATTATGAGAGTGTGCCAGACAGCAGGTTCTGTGGCGGGAAATCGTGCGCCTTTACGACCGGCAAGGGATTGGGCGGGAGCAGTCTGCACAACGAGATGATGTACAGCAGAGGAAATAGGCGCATCTTCGACATGTGGGAGAAAATGGGTACGTTCTGCGCTGTGAGACATATTTCTTCTTCCTGTATGTCCTCTTCCTTTACCTTCTTTTTTTCTATATTCTTCCTTCTTTTTGTTTATTTTTTTATTCTTCTGTATCTTATTCACGTTCTCCATTTTGTGAAAATCAAATACTCCTCCTAGAATTGACAATGTCTGATATGTTTTTTATAATAAATCAGCCATTGCCACAGAAATTTACAAAATTATGATCTCAGGTTCTCATGATGGTGAGTACAAAGATTGCTCTTTTCTGGGTTGTATCACCATGTAGTGTGGTAGAAGTCTACCAGTGTTTCAGAGGTTTTTGCAGGGTGGTCACCCTGATGATGGAGGCAGCCAGGATCTCTGAAACACTGGTAAATGTCTACCAGAATACACGGTACTACAACCCAGAAAAGAGCAATCTTTGTACGTGATGATGCTGTTCTTCTGGGTTCTGGTGCCGTAACCCAGAAGAAAAGCATAATCATTGTAGTCGCCATGAAAACCTCAAATTTCACATCTTTGTATATTTTGATGTTTTCTTTATATGATGACGTATTGATATAGTCTTCTCAACTATTGGAAGAGAGTGCTTATGTTCCTACTCAGAACAGAGGACAGATTCAGTAATTTTCTGAGACATGCATGAACTTATTCCGAAGAAACATTTAACTGCATCCTGAAATACACTAAAAGTCATGGTATTAACATTTTACATTCTGCTTCATTTAGGGAATTCAGGTTGGGCATTTAAAGATGTTCTGCCACATTTTAAGAAATGGGAAAACAACTCTGATCCTTCTATTGCTCAAGACACAGAATACCACAATATTGGAGGTCCCCAAAATGTTGGCTGGTTCCCATACCAGGACAGGAATGTGCAGCCATTACTGGAAGCATTTCAGGAAGTGGGTTATCAGGAGGTAGACTTTAACGGAAGGAATCAAACTGGTGTGATGCGGGCACAATTCTTCCAAAAAAATGGTGCACGACAGAGTTCTAATCACGCGTATATAAAGCCGGTCAGAAACGTAAGATCAAACCTCAAAGTAATCACAAATGTCAGGGTTACAAAGGTTTTAATTAATCCAGTAACCAAACTAACAAAGGGCGTGGAGTATGTCTGGGAACATAATAAAGACAGGAAAGGAAAAGTTTTTGCTAATAAAGAGGTCATTATCAGCTGTGGGGCAATCAATTCACCACAGTTACTCATGCTTTCTGGAATTGGTCCTAAGAGAACACTAAGGTCACTTGGAATTCGAGTGATGCAGGATTTGAATGTGGGCTACAACTTTCAGACCAGCATTAAAAGTGGTGGCATTGACTTAATATTGCCAGATTCACAGGCAATGATGCCAAGTGACGAAGATGTTCTCCAAGGGATTCTTGAATATTATAAAAATCGCCAAGGACCCCTATCTGCCGAAGGGTCATATCAGGTTACAGCATATATCCCTTCTCGTTATGCTAGTCCATTTGAAGATTTGCCTGATCTTCAGTTTGGCCTTCTTCCAAAAATTACGTTCCTTGACGCAACTAAGCCTGACCAAGAATGGCCTCACATTATTCCTTATTCATATTATAATAGAATATCTGTGCAGCCATACGATGTTCGTCCAAATAGCTACGGATATATCACCATCAACACCACAGATCCTTTTAGCCCACCTTTAATATATCCAAATTTTTTCTCAGCTGAAGAAGATCTCAATGTCCTCATCGACGGATATAATTTTATTGCAAAAAAATTATCAAAAACAAAAGCACTCAATAATTTGGGGATTTTTTTGGATACAACACCCGTGCCTGAATGCGCACATTTTTATTTTGGCACCGACAGTTATTGGAATTGTTTGTCGAGAATATACAATGAAACATCGCAACGGTATGGTGGCTCATGTAAAATGGGTCCGTCTAGTGATCGTTCAGCTGTGGTGGATCCGCACTTGAAAGTGCACGGGTTTAAAAACCTGCGCGTCGTCGATGCCTCTATAATGCCTATTTATGTAAATGCAAACACTTACGCTGTTACACTGATGATAGCTGAGAAAGGTGCAAGTATGATTAAAGATGACTGGTTGAAGTAGAAAGCATTTGGTTGCTTAGAAAAATATTTTTTGACAAAGTATGACCGTTATAATAATTCAGTCTGGCCTATGGGACGTTTATCTTTTATCAGGGATCACAATTACACTGAAGAAATATGGGTGGATAAATACAAGTTACGGTGCTTATATAAATACAAAATTTTGGAGTCCTTTCTATTTGTATATTCTGTTTATATTTGCGATACGAGAAAATTGTATGAAGCTCACTTCAGTGTAGTTTAACATGGGCTGTAACATCTTGAGAACACATAGATGTGTGTGTGCACGTACACATGCCTATGCACGTGTAAGATTATTCTGAACTCGTCATAATGTTTTTAGGCTTAGTTTATGGAACCCCCATATAGGTATAATAAAAGTTATATTAAAAGTTCATTTAATCTAGTCTTTAATGTTATTTATATTAATTACAAATTTGTTTACAGGCACTGTGAATACATATGGAAAGTACAATTAGAATAATTATCTTATATCTGTAATATATTTATTTATTTCCGTCAATACACAAACTTAGTTGTTAAAATTGGTGTTATTAAAGCTAAAACTTTAAAATTTGGTGCTTATCATCGCTATTACGATGTTACAATTTTAGCACTCATTATTTTATTTCACAACATGTTTCAATGCAACTGCATCATCTTCAGGCTATTTTCGTCTTTAAAACTAATGTATATTTATTAATGCAACTATCCTTGATTTGTTTGTTTTGTAGTTTTCATTTTTTGTAGATTGTTTCTTTTTGTTGTTCGTCTTGTTTTGTATTTTTTAGATCAGTCGTTCTGTAGTCTGTGAAACAATTAATTGACATTCGAATTATTAATTATTTATATGAAAAAGAGTTTGGAAAATAGAAAATATTTATAAAATATAGAAATATAAGATCCATACCAGAGTTGTGATTTGTGGTGTGTTTGCGTCTGTGTGTAAACTACAAATATCTTATATCTCCTTATAAATTATTTGTGCTGTAATAAGGTAATGATTTTGGTAAAATTACTTCATGCTGCTCCTAATATATACGGAATGTTACCAAAAGCATTACGCTGGTGTTTCTTATTGGGAAATAAATGTAGTATTAAATATTAGTGAACATTTTGCGGAAATCGAAAACAGTTTTACACGACAAAGTTGTTTTGTGCTTACGTATAAAAAATGTGCTAATTTCAAGATGATGTCACCAAAATTAAACAAGTTCTCCCACAGGCTTGATAATCAGTTCAAGGATCTGTAATCAAAATAACTTATCATTAATGATCTCTTTTAAAACACATGTTTGTTTACGTATTCATAGACAAGAAATGGTTTAGATACATTTTTGTATATCATTTGATAGCCATCGGAATATCTGTAGCAGACTACTTCGGAGACATATTTAAAGTTCTGAAGTTAATTATAAAATATTAATTAGGAATGATAGGTTATAGAGATGTGATTATTTCAAATACTGGAGGATTATTCTGTACCATTTGAGTTAATTTATAGATTACTTTAAAAAATAAAAATAAAAGAATAGCATCCAGCTGATAATCCCAGCATAGGGAGGATTAAATTTTTGTGTCTAATAAATGTCACAGTTTGAAATACCTGAGTAGAATGTTACTGTTTCAAACTGACTAGTACCTGAACATGAGGGGGTGTTCCCAGTACATAGAGCACGGCATCAGCGATGTCCTTACTCTCCAGGGCGGGCCCACTGTATAATTCTTGCGGTTTCAGAGCTTTTGAACCAGAAGCAATCACGAATTCAGTCTTCACTAATCCGGGACTCAGACTCTACAATGTTGGGAATAAACATGTTTTCAGAGTAATTCATTAATACTTACAATAAAACCATGCTTAACATGGTGAATATGTTCCGGTAAACAGGAGCACTAATTAGTTCACTGACGTTCTCTATTTGTTATTCACCGTCACCCTCCTAACTGACATTATATGACATATGTAGGTGAGAGAGCATTATTAAATAAAATATGTAATAAGGGTTTACACTCACAGTAACCCGTATCCTTGAGTTCTGCTTCAGCAGTTCACGACGAAGCCCCTCAGTTAGTGCCGTGACGGCGTGTTTCGATGCAGAGTACATATAGAGTGGGACTTGGGGAGGTGGAACTATGTGTCCCGCAATACTGCAAAGGAACAAACCCTTAATTTCTATAATCTGTACATTAAATTAAGTAAAAAGTTTATGTTGGAACATTATGTGCAACTCATTGGTATAGAGTAATTTTTGATAAGTTTAAAGTCACTTAGTTAATCCAAAAAAAAAATCCTTATTTATAGAACCCAAAATTTAAATGCCATGTCCCCAGAAGTCTGTTGTTGGGCATTCCTAAGCCTTGGAATCTGGTCCTCACCTTGTGTCTTCTTTTATTTATTGATTTCTATGTCTTTAGGATACTCACATCTGTGATTAGATCTCCCAAGAGTCTGTTCCCATCAGGTTTCCTATTTAAAATTATTTATCTCTGTCATATCTCTGGTAAGTTTGCTTCGTAAACCTGCTAGATTTGATAATTCAATAATATCTGGTGAAATTTACAAATTATGAAGCTTCTCATCGTATATTCTCTTCACTCAGAAAGGGCCACCTTATAACACAGACATGTAAAAGAATATATTTTTGGCGTTACTGACCTATTGATATGAATAATATGGCCAGCCACCCCTCTTTCGTTCATGGACTCAATTGCTTCTTTTGTGCATATGCTGAGACCAAGAACGTTAAGATTTAGGATCTTCCTCCAGCTGTCTACAGGGCCTTCTATATAAATGTATACATACGCATAAATATAATTCCACATTAATAAATTCTGTGGCAACAGAACCAAAGTTTTGGCACCACTAATAATAAATCTGGCAATTTTACACAATCCTGAGTCAGTTCCTTCCACCGTCTACCCTCATGACATACCTAAGATGTAGCTTAAAATTATTCTCCTTCTGTCTTACTCAAGGGTGCTGTCCTGGGGGGTTTTTGTTCCAAAATTCTGCGTGCATTTTTTTCTCTTTCTTGGTTGTACTATATGCCTTTTTATCATAATTCATATAACAACATATGGTAACCTGTTTATGGATTTTGGAAAAGTGTTCAGAATACAGTAACATTTAAAAGTGGGAAGGAGAGAGGGGAATAATATAAAAACGAATCTTGTGTAAAATTTTGATAATGTAATCTAGCGGAAGATTATGTCTATAGTGGGCTTTTGGTATTAGCGGTGTTAAATTTTAAGGCTTTACTTCCAGAGAATTATTTATTAACTAATTTGAATTTGTTTGCACTCACGCGCTAATTCTGTTTTTGAAGTTAAAGCTGAGCATTAAATTAAGATAAACATAAAGCTCCTCACATTCTTAACCTTTGCGCTGGATTAAAATGAATTATGAAATTCGTGATACAGATACTTTTACAGTAAAGATATTTGGTCCCCATCATCTGTTGGCTAGTAGGAAAATCATGGAACACGTAAAGAAAAATAATATGAAGCATACCACGCAGACTGTTGTTACTGTCTGCTCCTGCGTTGTTAATAAGAATGTCAACTCCTCCAAGATCCTCTTTCACCCACTTAAAAGTTTCCTTAATGTTTTATTCATTTGTAACATCGCATTTCAGTGCATAGAGCGTCCCTGGTGCTGACTTCAGATTACTATTCAGATCCTATAAGAATACAACAAACAATTGCTGACATTGTATGGACGTATTTATGCACCTAATAAGTTTATTGTCATGATTTATGTCATCAGGTGTTAATGTCCAATACATAGTGAATACAAACAAATCATTCACAATAGTAGCGTACAATTCTTTTGTGCAGGGGCCGAATGATGCTACTTCAAACTGATGATTTTTGGAAGTCTTTATATGCTTTTCAGTGTGAAAATCGTCTTCAGCTACCATAGATAGAACACTTTGGTCTGTTTCATTTGAGGTGAGAATATCTCAGGGGCCTTCGATTTTAAAAATTTTATGATTCATAAATATAACTCTTTGGTTGCAGAACCTGAATGATAAACTGTTCCGGAACAAAAGTCTGCAATTGGACATGTTCCTGAGTTAGTTACCTCACAACCTATTTCTCTGAGATCTGTTTTAATATTTTCCTTCCATTTCCTCATTGACATTTCTGAAGAGGGTTTCAATATCAACATTCTGTATGCACTACTTATCTTACTCATGTTGGCTGTTTGTCCATTCAATTGTAGCCTCGTAGCCATCGCTATTGAAACAGAGTACATGACTTGAATTGTAAGTTACTCATTACTGAATTCCCTATACGCCCACATACGCGCAATAGCAACTTAATATAGAATGTTTACCTCAACCCTCTCCACTCTGCGCGCCAGTCCGACCACTTTGAGCCCTTTCTTGACGAGTTCCTGGGAGATGGCCGCTCCTATCCCAGAACTGGCTCCCGTTACCACGGCAACACGACCTGCTCAACGCTTCATTGTAGAGATACGTTGCTTCTCTGTCGAAACATTCCTCTGAAATGAGATGTGCTAATAGATACTTGTGGTTTTCCTCTACGTTAGCTACCAGCTTGACACTCAAAGAAGAATGTGATAGAGATGGAACTGAATACTCCCCCGAATAAAACCCCGTAATTGAACACCGCAGATACCCATTTCCACCAAGCAGTATGACCCTGAGCCAGTTCTATATAGCTCAGATCTTAAAAGGAGATTCCCCCAATATTTATGCATTACGCTGTTATTGACTTGTCTTCTGAGTAGTCGCTTTTCAGATTACGTATGTATTTACAATCTTCCTTATCCGAACTACGTTTAGCTTGAACTCAACTAATCACAAGATTCGTTTTTTAAATGACATTGTTTTTATCACTTCAGTTTTAGTTTTGTGTCAAAATCATGCATTTTTCACTTCCCTTAGCATGCTTCGTGTCCTTTCCATTTAATATTGCTTAGTTTGAGCATCCTTACAATATGAACAGTGTTTAAGCGCCTAATAGTGAACATGATTATTACCTCTGAAACTCCGTCTGAAGAAATTGCACTTGAACTCTCTGACTGTCCTTGCGTTACTGCGTTAGCTGCGAGAAATCAGTGAGATTCAAACGTATGAGATAAGAAGGAGAGTCGAATGAAAGCTGCCTTGTCATGGCCTTCATCATTAACGTGACTGTACATCAGATGCACAGACCTTGACGAGAATAGACGGTTTGTTCAGTAAAGACGGAAATATATTTGTGATCTACATTTATCTAACATAAATTAAGCAGACTGGTGTAAACATAACATTTTACATTTGTATTTTGGCAAAAGTCAGTTGAAATCTCAGCTGAATATTGATTTTACTGACTGATATTTTTCTGTGGTTCCCCACAGTCTCAACAAAACAAATGGTATTATAGTGCCTTGAAATAGGTCGTGAGTGGCTCCTTTCAAATCCTTGCCTTCACACATTTAATAAATGTTACCCATTTTATTTGATGTTATAAGACTTCAACAGTTAATTAGTGTTGTTTAATAACTTCAGATTTAATATAACGTAGGAAATAACTCTGAATTTGGGAGGAAACTTGCTTTCACCTTCACGGTCACTAACATAATTTAAAGAATATTTGACTTTGCCTGCTGTATTGCTTCAGAAGCCAAGATAAAAGTTTGTCCACTTGTGCTCAGTATTTGATTTATACGTGATTTATCATATATATATAAATATGTATTTATACCAAAGAACGTAGGAATGAAAGATAAGGAATTGCTTTGTCACACACTTGTGATATCTCAAATTTCTGGATCGTGATATTCAGTGTCACAAGAAGATAAGTTACCAGCCAGCGACTTGCATATCCAAATGTAACAATTCATCATCCTATGGTAAACAGAGCTGTTTCTACCTTATCGTATGAGAAGACAAGATAATGTTGCACGTGAAATTATGCAATCCTCATTTCGAAAATATTTATATAATATGTATAAACACGTACCTGTGGAATATATTTGCCATATTTAATTAAATTTCATGTTTTCACGGCGGAAAGTACGAAGATGGCTTTTCTCCTTGGGTGTAGCGGCCGTGTGATCTCGTACAAATTGATTGACGTTTCAGAGGTCCTGACTGCCTCCATCGTCAGTGCGATATCCTACATGACTAATTAATGTAATAAAAACTTATTCCGTTTCAAGGGTTGCCGGAACTCTTAGTATTTCTCTACCTCTCATCGCTGCACGGAGTAAATTTGTTTCATCTTTGTAATACCCGCCACATATCAGACGAAATGGATGCCGGAATCGATCTTGGCACAAATTAGATTGATCTTCTAACCTCGGCCCTTCATTTGTTTTCCAGAACTTCAGCAAGGAAGCTGGCGTTGAAGTCTTTCTGTGATGAACCAACCCGAATTTGCGATGTGCCCAAGGACGATAAGTGAAAGTGTGAGTGGTATCATCAGCTGTGTCAAGGACTCCCGAAGCAAAGCGGAACTTCAGACGGGATGTAACTACAGAGCAGAGTCACCATAGGTGGACTCCATTAAATGACGGCAACCCGCAGCTACGGTGAGTAGGCCTAATGTTTTCTAATGTTTTTTCTAATTCTGTTAGAATAAGCGGTGAATATATGGTTCTACGAGGATACGTCGTGTCAAGTATGAATTCACGAATAGGGCCCTAGACCTATTTGAAATTACCGTTGTGGTGGCGAACAAAATGAGTGGACGAATTAACGCACATTAAGGTCATATGTCTACCTTTTTATTGTTACGACGGGTTGAGACCTTTATTTCTTTGGAACTAAGTCGCAGACGGGCCTTGTGTTTACTCTCTGGAAGGTAACACGATATAAGAAACAGCTGTTGGGAAAACCGAAGGATGTCACTGTGATAGCTACAAATTCCATTTGGGCTGTCCTAGGCCAAACCGGGACCTGCCTTATGCAAATATAAATGAGGTTCATGATGAAATTAAGAGTAGAATACATTCGGGCTCTATTATTATTTTAGAGCCTTGGTAACGAGGAACTTGGCGATAAGTAACGTTAATTAACATCGTTTGGGTAGTGAAATGAAGGAGGTTATGATGGGTTAAACTTGCAGCTTGTGTAAAAAAAGACAAGAAATGCAAGTGAGATAAATATTAGCACCGGTCAGTGACGAAAGGTGGCCAAGAAGATAGGTCGTGCAAGAATAAATAACTTGAAGCGGTGGTAGCTGATTATATGATTTTATTATGCAAATGTTCTTCTAGAGAGTCTCTAGGAAAATGGTACATAAATGCACGTAATGCAGAAGTTCTTTCTTTTGTCCGTTTAAATCTTCTCTCCAACCGGATGAATGGTCACCTCATGAATCTGTAACAAACGAGGTTATAATATTTTTGTTTTCTCACAAAAACATTAATTCTTGTTAGGTTCATTTGTTATGGATGGTAGCACATTGTGTTCAACGTAATGAGTTCCACTTCTGCAAGGCCACAAGTATTGTTATCGCAGTAAGCAATGGAATCCGGTTTTGGTTTAGTGGTTTAATAGAAACGTACAGTAGATTCCGGTTAATTGGGCTATCGGTTAATCTGGGCAGCCATTTGTTTGAAACTTCGCATAATTGGGGCAGTCGCTTAATTGCCAATCTAGTCCCTATGTGTCCCAATTAACCGAAATCTACTGTTAAAAAAATATATATAATTGCTTCCGTGTTCAGGGCTATATTCTGAGATACGTTTCAACATGTGAGATGGAGGACACAAAAAATGTACTCTGAATTTTGATGTCAAAGTGGCTTAGAGGACTGCCACCTGTATGGTCGAAAATAATATCGGAGAAATGCGTTAAGATGGATGTTAGGGAAATAGATGAAAGGAAAATAACTAGAACCGGATCGTATTTTGTGGTGGGATCTGATACTAGTGGCCATTCCGATTCTGATGTCAGAGGGTTAGGCGTTCGCGATGTTCGTCAAATGTTTTCGACGCTACGAAATTTCATTTGTACATTGATGTAACTGCACCGTTACCTGGACATGCGGACGGCTTCCGAGAGCAAATAGGACTGCGTCAGCGACGTCTTTTGGAAGCAAGTGAGGATTGCTCGAATACGTGGCTTCTGCCGTTACGAGTTTCGTTCCTGAAGAAGTCAGAAAATCTGTTTTCACCATTCCAGGGCTGATACTCTGTAACACCAATGCCTTGAATCAGTACACTTTTACTATGTAAGGTTAAGGTTTCCAGAGTGTGGTTCAAGTATACTAGTTTACTGACATCTTATAAGCTGATATCGCCACTAAAATTTAGCGTTTTTATTTTACATGTTTTTGTAGAGGTGCTGCTACGAAAAATTACGAACCGCCACTGAAAACTGCACTTTCCACTCTACAAACCAAACAGTATCAATATTGTACCTGATTGACACTCGTTGCTTTATGAACCGGCAAATTATAGTCCTAGTAACTGTTTTGTATGGACGTAACACTTCATTTTTCTGTCCGAATGAAGGGAGGATAGGATCAATGATGATGGTAGAAGTGAAATCATGGTTTTATATTAAAAGGAACACCTTTTATATTATCGGCCAGGGAATTCGACACAGAAACAGTAATTTGACAAGCGCTGTCCATTTACCGCGTATAAGCCTAGCGTATTTATGCGTTTAATCCAATTTATTTACTCACAGTGACTCGGATATTGGACTTCAGGTTGACAAGTTCCTTTCGCAGTCCCTCGGTCAGCGCTGTGACAGCGTATTTCGATGCTGTATACATTGAAAACCCAAATTCCGCAGGGGGTACAACGTGTCCTAGGGTGCTGTTAAAAAGAAAATTGAGTATAAGGAAAATTACATAATGAGGAACGTCATAATTTATACTGTATCAAATGTTATTGAGGGGGGTAAAACCAAGGAGGATTATATGGGCCGGGCATGTAGTAAGCATGGGACAGACGATAAATGCATCAGATACTAAATTATACTTGAAAAACCTGAAAGGATGAAATAACTTGGAAGACCTAGATGTAGATGTGAGCCATTTGCCTGCCAATGCCATTAATTATGTCAGTGTAGAACTATAGACGTGCAATATTAATTCACAGTGTCATAAGTACCTGACGTTTATATAAGCCTTTTTACGCTTGTGTAATTAAAATGTATTCGAACATAGATACATATTCTCACATACATCAGGTGCGTAATCGTTACGTAAGTCTGCTTTGGATATTCTTATTAGATCTTGTTAAACCTGCAGGTAACATACCTGTTTATATGAACAATGTGACCATCATCTACGTTTCGGTCTCTCATAGATTGGATTGCTTCCTTCGTGCAGATACTCAGAGCCAGAACATTTATGTCGAAAATTGACTTCCAACTTTCAGCTGGGCCATCTGTATCAAAAATAATCTGTTGAATTAGTTAAAATAGCTCATTGGGTACACACTCTCATATTTCTAGACATTTCTACAGCGCTTTGAGCGTTAAACCCTAGAGATTATTCCTCAAAACGAAATCGTGGCTCACCAATGAGGTTGTTTGAACTGTCACCTCCGGCATTGTTAACCAGAATGTCCACCCCTCCAAGATTACTTTTCACCCATCTGAATGTTTCCTTAACGTCTGCTTCTTTTGTGACGTCACATTTCACAGCGTAAAGTTTGCCTGGTGCCGTCTTGAGAGTTGCTGATAGTTCCTGAAAGAAAAATGTTTTCAGTTCAGGATTTTAAATTTGTAACGATTTAATGCCACAGAAGAATCTACAAAGCCATTCAATTAAGTCACTACCGCTTCCTTCCACATCCCTTCCAATTCATTATTCGCTATCATCCTCTCATTTGACTCTATATAGCCTGAGGTACTGAAAGAGTGTCGTTAAATACACTATAAATTTAAAAATAAAATTCCTCTCCAACTACTAAAACTCTTAAGCAGTTGATATTTTTCGATCTGATCATGAAATTTGTTGTAGGATCGTACTATATCGAAGTCGCAAACATTACTGACGTTTCGGAAGAAATTGCAGCCTCATTCAGGACAGAAGTGATGGGAATGCAGTTTCGGAGGCTTTGTTTCCGGAGATAAGGGACTGTCACGAATTCTGATTGGTCAATCCAAGTCAGATCACAAATGTGTGTGTGGCTACCATTGACATGTTTTCCGACGTAATTTTCCGTCAGAACGACCATGAAGAAGATCTTCCGAAATGTTGGTAATTTTTACCGCTGGGATATCCTTGGATATCCACGAAGTCTCATAAATTATTTTACAGAACTTAGATGTTCATACCGTGTTCACAAAAGCCCGCATGCACACATTTCTCTCAAGAATTAATCTCTGTCTTACTTGGATTTTCTCCACTCTACGCGCTAGTCCGACGACTTTGAGCCCTTTCTTGACAAGTTCCTGGGCAATACAGGCTCCAATTCCTCCACTGGCTCCCGTTACCACGGCAACACGACCAACCCAGCGCTCCATTGGTGTGGTTTAGTTTGCAGTTATTGTATGTTTCTGAAAAGAACTTTATGTACGGAAAATGTTCAGTGACATTCTCGATTACATTCTTGGAGTATAAATTATATCAGGACGAAACATTTTTTAAATCAGAAAGCCAGATTCAGAAGTGATGAAAAAGTAAGAGCTTCTTACCGTTTAATTTTTCCTAAGTCCACAGTTTATTTTTTTATTTTTTTTAATTTTTTGAAAGATTCAAGTTCTTTCTATGTAACCTAATTAACGAGTTGACATATTCAGGCAAAATAATTGACTTGTTTACGTGAAATTTGGTGAGAATATTTATCCTGCTCGCTTACCTCTAATTTTCTATACGAAAAAATGCAGACATGTCCGTTGTGCGAACGTACGTTGTGTAAAAAGCACTAGCATGTTTTAATGCAGGCTTGAAGGTTTGCATTTAAGAAAAAACTGCGTTGTATACTGGGACAGTAGTTTAGATAATGAAATTTAAGTATAGAGTTGCATCGTAAATGTTCGGCAGAATGGATTACGAGAAAGTAAAACTTTTTTATAGTAGAACACTTAAGTACAAATTGTTGTCACTACTTATATTATCACAGAACGTTACTACAGTAACAGTCAGCAAATTACAAGCTTCATGACCACGGAAGGATTCCCCCCCCCCTAATTGTCGTGCAGTATTCAAACTCTCATGACTCTCATGACTCGATACAAGCAATTATATTTTTAGTTGTCATTGTCTTTTTTTTTCCTTGATGAGGAGAATGTTTTTACACAGGCCGAGACCGAAGCTACTTTTATGTCACTGAAAATCCACATTAATAAAAACGTGTCTTCGACAAAACTAGAAAACTATCGTTTGTCAATTGTTACTTTCTTTCTGTTTATGAATGCTAGTTTCGTCTAAAGGTACAATTTGGCTGCACGCGACAGAGACAAGCGACCGAGGCAGGCGACAGAATTGCGAGACCGAGACTGGTCGCTTCCTATCTGATCTCTGTACAATCGTATGAAGTACAATTACGAGCGCGAGACAGAGACAAAGCACAGGAGACCGCTCTCGGACCAGTAGTGTCTCGCGACGGGCTCAGGCAGCACGTGTGTTGTTGAGTAAAATAATGGCAGAAATTAAATTTACCGGTGACCAAGATGAGCAATTGGTAGAATTAGTAGCAGAAAACCGACCACTGACCACCGACAGAAAGAACCTTCTTCGCGTCTGGTTTTGAATATTGAACTCATAGGTTTTCTTTGTTTCTTTCGCAACAAATAACACAGCAACACATCATCTTCTTCTTATTCTTCTTCTTCGAGTAACCTTTTTAGAAGCATTTTTGTACTCATTTTTCACAGAATATGTGCACGTATGTCTCAACAAAACAAAGAAAACAAACACTTTGCCGCATGTCTCGGTCGTCACCTCAAAAGTGTGTGGCGACAAGCTGCGATGTGTCCGTCTCCCCACTCTGTCGCCTGCCTCGGTCGCTTGTCTCTGTCGCGTGCAGCCAAATTGTACCTTTAGTAGCGTTGTGATCAGCGATGCAACACGGAATTATGTAATGTAAATAGACGTTTCTTCCTGGCGTAGTCGTTGTTGTCAGCCAGCCGCTACATGCCACAGCAAAAGTAATGATGGTCTAGACAAGTGAAGGTCGTATGCTACTTGTAGAAGGAAATTTTATACAACGCGGTTTTAAAACGATATCTTGTTGGTGTCCTTCGTTACCGGGTACATCCGTTCTAGACGTTTCCTTTGTAATCTCTTCAAGGTATTTTCTTACGTAATTTTTAGCAATCAAATGCACGAAAACAACATGACTAAACTATCGAAAAGTATTCTGTACGTAGGTAATGTCAAAGCTGTTCGGTCTCTTGTGAACATAGTAATGAGCTTTCGGGTTCCATAAGAGGCGGGACAATTCTTGATTACCTGATCAACTGTTGGTTTCTTGAGGACTCCGCTTCGTGGAGTCAATTAAAATCGAACTGCTATTAAAATAGCTGGAAAAATTTATTCTTGAACACGGTCTAAAGCTTACATTAAGGTTATGTGATTATTTACGTATTAAACATTATAAATAATTAATTTATTCAGTTAATTACTTATTAGAGTCTCTGTAATTACATTTTTACTGTCGTGTCCTATCAAAATCGTATTACATTTAACTAATGACACAGTCCAGACCACAGGATCAAATAATGTGGTTTATCCAGAAGGATGCTGGAATTTTACAAGCCTGCCTTAGAGACAATTAAGAGCAGGAATTTCTAGGAATAAATTACGAAGTCTGATTTCCTTCAAACCCTTCAGTCCATATACGAAACAATCAGAAACTCTGTATTTATCAGTGAAAAACTGGGAGAATAATTTCATTAGATGCTTTTTATTAGTAAGTATTTTTAGTTACATCATTAGTTTTACACTTTTATCAAGTCTGTAGCTCCTAACATATAATAATAATAATATAATATATTTGGTTTAGACTATATACAGAGATCTGTGGCCGCCTAACACCAGGTTTTCACGGCCACAGTCCTTACATACGTAGCACTATTAGCACTACTGCTTACTACAACTATTCACTAATGCTACTCTACATGACTATTCCTTAATCCCTAATACTATTTACATAACTCTTTCTTATTGTTCTCGTGCCTTCTATCTCAGTGGCAGTTCTAAATTCCTAATTTTGACCTGTCGTTTACATCTTACTTTGTACAGAAATTTCCCTACATCCCTGACCTCCGTGTCATTCGTAGTGCTTAAAATTTTCTTGAAGGCCAACTCTTCGCCAACGGTGAACCACTTGTTCCTCAGGAGCTGTTCCCTCCACCTCCCGGTTTCCGTACACTTTAATAGTATGTGAATCTCGCTTTCTGTCGCCCCACATAAAGGGCATATTTTCCCATCCATGCCCCCCCTCATCCCTCTCAGCTTCCAAATACCCGCTCTGAACCATGCCCATCCCTCTCTCTCCACCCTCGTACAGCAACCAATGTAGCCCTGTCTACCCCACCCTGATTTCATCTCCCCGTACAACGCCAGAGATCTCTTTTCTCTAATTTTAGCAAAAACGTTCTGTCTTTCTATGGCGTTGCACCTTTCCTTTAAAATTTCCCACGTCCTGCCCACACTTCTTCCTTGCGGATCCTGCCAAATATACCCCAACCCTAATTTATCTAATTCCTCTTTTACCCCCTTAGCCCATCCCCCAATTTTCAAGTTCAGTACCTGCCAGTCGTAGCATCTCCTTACTAAATCATCCCTGTCCATTTGCAAAATCCTTAACCAAAATTTTGTGACCAACCCTAAAACCTTGCTCCTCCTGCTGTCTCTCCCCAGTTCCACTTCGGCTACCCCATTTGCTCCGACCCTTGGTATCCCTAGGACCTTCTTACAAAATCTCCCGTGGATTACATCAACTTCTTTCCATCCCTCCTCTAATCCCCATATTTCCGCCCCATACATCATTCTCGATTCACATACCATCTCGTATACATTTTCTAAAATATTTATCCTCATATGTGGCATTCTGGCTAAGCACTTATCTATCGCCACTAAGGCCTGCTTCCCTTTCGCCACTACTTTAGCCTTTTGTTTAGCCCACCCTCCTGTGCTTTCCAGGGTCACACCCAGGTAGCATATTTCCTTCACTGTTTCTATTATTTTGCCATTCATAAACCACCTCTCATCCTTTCTCAATTTCCCTCCCCTCTTGCATACCAACACTTTCGTCTTCTCCAAGTTGCATTTCAAGTTCCATTCCTTGCAGTACTTCGCCACTTGGTTGATTCCCTTCTGCAAGCCGTTCACCGTAAACGACCCAAATGCTAAATCATCCGCAAACAACAACCCCGGAATTGATTCATCCCCTATCACAGGCGCGTGTATGTTTCCTTCCTGGATATAGTCGATAACATCATCAATAAAAATGTTAAACAAATAGGGGCTCAGACTGCACCCTTGCCTAACACCTCTACTTTGTTCAACCAGGTCCGTCACTTCGTTTTCTCCACACTTCACACAAAATTTGGTTCCCTCATACATTCTCTTGATACATTCAACCATTCCTCCACTCACTCCCTTCCGTCTCATTTTAAACCATAAGGCCTTCCTATCAATCGCGTCAAAGGCTTTTTCCAGGTCCACCAAACACCAGTATATACGGCCTCTTTTAACGCTTAGATACCTATAAAAAACTTTAAACGCCATATTTGTGTGTAGGTATGTTCATTATCTTTATCTGGGTAAAATTTCTGATTGTTGTCATAAATCTGAATGCTAATTACACTGCATGTCTCACTTGGCCGCTGTATTGTTGTGTTACATTCTAGAAGAAAGAAATTTTTACATGCCAAATTGTTGGACTTTGTCTTAAGTGGTCCTAGCGTAATTCCTCAGGTGGGAAATTAAGGATTGTGTAGATGTGGCAGTATCTAGACGTGTGGTCTTTGTAATGAGGTTTGGGGAAGTCTGGCATGTTACTAAAGGAGAGTTTATCTTTCCTTACGAAATATCGAAAGTAGTTTACAACACATTGTCTGAAAAAAAGCCAGCCATATCCGCAAGAATGACCTTCAGTACGTAAGTTAATGTTTAAAAAATAACAACTAGTGGTTACAGATTTACCTACCTCTCACACTTCGCTGTTGAGTAGGTCACAGAAGACTGAATGCAGTATGGCCGAGTGCGAATTTATATATTTTGTTCGTGGCGTCACATTCAGCGCCCACATTTTAAAAAAAATATGCACCATCATTTCCGAACAAAAGGAAAACTTAGAAAACATGACATGTCTTGAATGATGATTCATTGCTGGAGAATGTATTAGTTGAATGCATTTAGCGCCGTCAAACACATAAAACACTTCACGTTCTCATGACTACTAAGCAACAAATCAATTGCATGGGGCAGAATGGCCTCTTACCCGAGAAATTCCCCGCCTTTGATGCATTTCCAAGGTTCATTACCGTGCTCAGAAGAGCCTACATCCGGTCGCTATCCTGATACGGCGAGCCTAATTATGTTTCCATAAGATTGAATTTAATATCATCCTCAAACTTACGCAGGCGCCTTCCGAGTGGTATTTTCCCTTTAAGTCTTGCATAATTTTTTTTAATTACCCTCATTCGTGCTACATGATCCACAAATCTAATCTTCCTTGATTTGATCTTCCTAATAATATTTCGTGAATGTACAAGCTATTGAATTTCTCGTTTTGAAATTTTCTCCGCCTTCCTATCAATTCAGTCGTCTTCTGAGATGTTGCGTCATGTAGCCTGATAGATGCTGACCAGCATTTCGGAGGTGCTTGGTGTTAATGTGTTTCTGGGGGCTGTCCGTTTGTCCCTCCGGTTTTTATTTAAAGGTTTTTCAATGTTGTGTACCATATTTAAAATTATTATTATTAACAATTTTGTGCACTGTGATACGGTAAATTTATTCCGAAATACGTGGCGGATACACAAGGCATACTCGTAGGGGGTTCATAATTCTGTTTCTCTGAACAGAATCCCCCAAAATAAACGTATTAACATATCTGATATCGAGCAAGTGCGCGAGTATACATCTTAGAATCTTCCATCTATAAATATCAACACAACCAAGTATTAAAAAGGTAAAGTTTACGTTGTCTCTGTTCCTATGCATCATTCCTTGAAGAATAATAGTGGGAGTGGAGGTAAAGCTCCATAAACTTTTATCCTCGTCATTAAATGGAAGAAAATGGTCAGTTTCACGCTCAGGCCTCCTTATTACCGAGGATAGATCCCCGTTACCCGTTGGATGGGAAGTTTTTTGGGGACCAAGTGCTGGTCCCTATGTGATGGCGAATAATTCGTATATTAAGCATATTTTAAAATCGCAGTCTTGCGCAATATTACATTTTATCTTCAGTGGACGAAGACTTTATCGATGTTACGAAATTCGGATAGTGACGTTCAGTTTTTCTTAAAAAAAAAAAAATTCCAACTTCTCGTTAAGGTTGTCGTGTTGCATTAGCGTCTTCAAAACACTTGATATTTACTATTTGCAAGTCACTGCAGAAGTATTATACTTCTATCTTTTGACTGATGCTTCTACAGTGTGGAGTATAAACTTGAGACTTCACAAACAAATGCAGATAGAGATAATAAAAATGTGATTTTTAACAGACATCGTGTCCTTAAATTGTCTGTAAGTTAAGACAGATGATTTTAAATTCTCATGATTGGTGTTTATCAGGGTTCTTCCGAAACGTTGATAACGAACTTCAAGGTTACACAGCGTCACAATCCAGAAGCGAAAATAAGACTATTTCATGTTTATTCCCTAGTCTTGTACCTGCAGCTGTCACTTTAACTTCGCAATTATTTGATAAAATAAGGGAGTGAATACTTGTTTGACACAAACAATTTCATTTTTATCCTACAGGGTTGTCTGAACAGGACCATGAACTTTATATCTCAATAAAAGACGAGGGTGGACAGACGGTGGTCTAGCGGTCAGAACGCTGGCCTTGTAATCCTGGGGTCTCGGGTTCGATTCCCGGCGGTGCCCGAATTTATAACTTGTGTTGGGCAAGGCCGTGGTCTAGGCAACACGGAGTTTTCCTCCGGGGGCTTCCCCGGTTTCTCCGTGGCATCCCAACAATTACTCCATTCACACACAGAAGAAGGCAATGGCAAACCACTTCTGGATCATCTGCCAAGAACGTATATGAACAGGTCCCAGTCCGAGAAAAGGATGGAAGGATCCTGTTCATATGGACCTGTCGTCAGACAGAACACTACAAATAATAAAAAATACGAGGAATATGTTGATTGGCTGAACGTACTCTCAGCTCTTCAAGAAAGATTCTGCTTAGCGGCGTCAACGAATTTATTTGAAAGTAAAACGTTAAGTTTGCTTGTTGAAAATATAGAAATTGATGTGTATGAATGCATCTCATTCACAAGGCGACATCTGTTCGGGTCTTCACAATTGTATGATTGATTGTGCTTGTGTAGATAATTAGCACATGTTAAGTCAAGGAGACTAATTATCATAAGTATGTGTGAGTGCATTACTGAAGCACCTACACAGTGGCTACATGAGGAAGCTATATTAGTGTAGAATGCAGTTAAAACAATTACGTATCAAACTAAGGCTATTAAGCATTTCTGTACTAGCGTCAATTTAAGAAACTTTGCATTGCTGTGTCCTATTCTTGTTTAATCGCATAAATTGTCCATTATTTTATTTCACCGTCACGTTTTCATCACTTAATCAGTTATGTTTATTGAACTGTTTTACTGGAGTCCGAAATGAACGTCTGTCTGTCAGCCGTCAAAAGATGCACTGACATGAGTTGGCAAAACTTTATTAATATTCGTAAATGCAAGAAGATAATAATTATTAGAAAATAAAATGTGTATAAAAATCTTTAGCAGTGATACGTATGTTTGTTATATAGTAGAAATAAATAAATTTTTATCGTTCTGTTCGTCTAGATGAAATTATGGGTCTGGACATTACGGAATTGCAGGAACTTTTCAAGCAATCTTTTCAAATTTCCCTCCACCAGTACACATATCAGCGTTAAAAAATTCCTGTATATTATATAGCTTTATTAAAACATACATTGATTACTTTTGCATAAATGTTGTGTTTACAATAATAACTCAATTTATGTGTATTAAAAATCTCCTGCAATGCAAATAACACGCCGTCTTGATATACTTGCAAATACTGCATGAAAGCAATCCAGTCCAGTCCAGTCCACCACAATCTGGTCCATACCTAGAATATGCATTTTAGTGGTGACGTGATATTTCTTTTTAATATTCCGACGAATTTGTCTGTAGACATGTTGACCGATGAGAGGGACTTGTCGATCCCTTGATGCAATATATTAATTAATTAAAATAGCTTAAAATATAGATCAGATTTATCACTCCACAGAATTTATACTTTGGCAGTGCTCGTTAACTAATCTCTCCACTTGGTTTGATTATCAGCTCGTGAACCTGGAAACACAAGTGAAATAGAATATTACGTTATTCTAGTAACAATATAGCATGGTAATACTACACTGCACAATATTATTCCTCTCCTGTTTTACGGTGTCAGATTGGTTTCTTAATCTAAGGGCGGCAAATGGGTTGAAAGTATTTGAAAATTAAATATTTATACTTTATAATTGTGAACGAAAGGTGAGGGATGTGAAATTAAGTCCTATTAAAATGGAAAAGAGATGGAAAAATTGGACGTAAAACTGAGAAACTCCGAAAGGCAAAACATTTTTGCAAGGACTGAGAAATAGTGTAAATATGTATAAATTACTAAAGTATTAGATAGAAATATGTGATTTTACTGAAATACTAACGAGTTTAAAGCAGAAAGGAGGGTGGTTTGTGGGAAGATAAAAAATAAATTAGAGCCTTTTGTCTCCTAACAAAATAAATAAATTCTTATAGCGGAGACGTCATACCTGAACGTGTGGAGGGGTTCCCAGCACGTACAACACGGCTTCAGCGACGTCCTTTGCCTCAAGGTGAGCATAATTACGATAAACGGATTCGGAACAAATAGCATTTCGTGATACGTCAAGTATCTCTGTCTTCACCAGGCCTGGGCTAATGCTCTGCAGACATAGTTAATACCAAAATGATGTTAAATGGTTTATGCTGCTCTCAAAAACACTGGTATGACGAAATAGTATACGTTTATAAAATGGCGGCTCAGGAGTCTACGTCTTCATACCCAATTTCTTTAAAGTAAATTTTAATATTGACTTCCCATGTGCCCCTAGGTCTTCACGTAATATTTTCACTCCAGGTTTCCCGACAAAGATTTTGTGTGCATTGCTCGTCTCCTCCACGAGCGCCCTTTTCCCGGCATTCTTATAGTCTTTGAATGTTTCGTCCTAATAATAACTGATGAATTTCTGAACTCAAATGACGGGATTTATTTGTTCAAAAATTTACAATAGTGTGAAAAACGGGATCAAAAAGGAATGTTCATCAGCCCAACGTTGTACTGACTGGTTGATATTTACTATATAAAGATAGGACTATATAAAATATTAAAAACAAAGTTATTGTAAATTTCGACACAGTAATGAAACGTATCTTATTTTGTCTACGTAGCCGGCCTGATGTTCAATGCATTTGGTCCAAGGGTTCACAAATTTTATAATCAGAACAAAGCGTTAAACAATTCTTGCAGGACGTCTTTTTATGACGATCTTATTTCAAATGTAGTTTCAACAATACTGATTCTTCGGTTGTCTTGGTTATATAATTGTTGTTATCCTTAATCTCAACACATGATCGCCCACAATGTGCATCATCTAGAACTCTTTCCTTTCTAATTTTCATCAATTCCGTAACTTGTGTGGATGATACACAACTCAAAAGAACGTGTTATTATGCGACCTCGTCATTGAATTTATTAACTTGATAACATCTGGTATTTATTGGGGTTTTAACAAAAGAATACTCACAGTGACCCTTATGTTTGAGTTCTGTTCAACCAGCTCACGACGAAGTCCTTCCGTTAATATTGTAACTGCATGCTTTGACGCAGCGTACATGTAGATGGGAAAAATGGTAGGAGGCATTGTGTGACCTGAAACACTGTGTTAACAGATTAGTTTGAGTTCTTTGACTTCAGCTGAGTTTTATTCAGGTGTAATGAAAATTTACCTCACTTTTTAATAGTTCAGATGGCATGTACTCATAAGAGACCTGCGTTAGATCATGAAGTGATGTGAAAAGTAAGAACAGGGATTTCTTTCTAGGTTTGTTGCGTCCTTATCATGTAACTGCTTAGAGGTTAGGTAAAGTTTCTTAAGTTTGTCCGACTTAAATATCAGGCTGACTTGCATACGATGTAACCCATTTTCTCAAAAGAGGCGGTATCTGTCTTGTCTCCATTTTTAGCTTTTCTGAAAAACTTTATCTACCTACGAGTCAGCACGGCGTAGCATCCCAGAAGAACATTGTTTACTTAACTTTGGTTTCATAAGAATTAATGCAGCTTGTTGCTAAATGACTAGTCTACTTGAGTCAAGAATATCGCACTCAATCAATGTTATCTCGACAATCTACTTACGTGCCGAGGGCATTCGGGATTTCGTAAATCTCATCGACACTCATCTGGCCCATAACGTGAGACAGAAATGTTGAAACACATGGGTCAGAAAGTGTTGGTCAGTCCTACCAACCTGTTCATGTGAATAATATGTCCGTCATTAACTGATCGTTCCTGCATGGACTGGATAGCTTCTTTAGTGCAGACGCTCAGTGCTAACACATTCAGTTCCAAGATACTTCTCCAGCTGTCCACCGGACCCCCTGCAATACTCTCTACATTAGCTCTTTAAAGTATAATGGTAACTATATGTACCATCTGATTTAACAGTCAGTAACTATGCATCATGAATTTATGGAATTTTGTATGATTTTCACATTCACATGGATTACTTCCTTAAACGACATTCACAGTGAAGTGTAGTGTTTTCTTTGAGGTAAGGACTGAATTATGGCTTCGAAGGGTTAAACATACGCTCAGATTACTTAATTTTGTGTAACATAGACTGATGTCTATGGTTACTTACTCATTAAACTGTTCTCGCTAGCAACTCCAGCGTTGTTAACCAATATGTCCACTCCACCTAAGTTGGATTTGATCCATTTGAAGGCATCCTTAATATCTGTTTCTCTTATGATGTCACATTTTAACGGGAATAATTTTCCTGATTCGGAAGAGAGAGCTGCTGATAACTCCTGAAAACAAAATTCATTTTCTTAATGCAGTGTATTAATATTATGCAAATAAAGAGAGCCGATGTTGCATTACCCCTAAGTAAACTGAACAGGTGATATTTTTAAACGCTTGATACACCGTCATAACACTAATTAGTGTAAGGATGTTGAAGTATAACTAAATACATTTCAATATAATTTCAATACGTTTTTTAGACTTGTATTAAGTAGTGTACTTCATGAACTAGAAGATGGGCCCCATTTAAAGATAAACTTATTCGAGTTATGTTTCTTTGTTGTAAGAAAACCGATACTCTTAGAAATCAACCAAGAAAACGATAGTCTATGTACATCAAATACGCAAAGCGAAACAGCTTATCTTTAAGTAAATTGGTTGCACCACGTGGACAGAATAGCGACGAATTATTTGTTTTAAAAAGGGGTTTATCGAGACAAATCCCACGAAACTATCAGTTCTGATTTTAATCACAACAGTAGAAATTTAATAATTTTAAGTGAGATGAATTTGGAATACAGGCGTTAGTATGTTCAGCAAATACACACCTCAACTCTGTCCACTCTGCGCGCCAGTCCGACCACTTTGAGCCCTTTCTTGACGAGTTCCTGGGCGATGGCCGCTCCTATCCCAGCACTGGCTCCTGTTACCACGGCAACACGACCTGACCAACGCTCCATTGTTGTGTCTCACTTCTAGAAGAAAGATTCGTTTGCCAGTCGTATGCTGCAGGTTTAAAACCTTTGACCATTTAAGTGTTCACGATTTTCAGAATACTTAACTCCAAAATCTCGTCGTGTCATAACGATTTAACACGTTCACTTCCTGTCACATTTTACCGACGTTTTTATTTTATACCATGATCAAATATCGATGTAATCACTCATTTATTTGATTCTTTAATAAAGTAATGTTTCAGTTGTAGTTGAATTTCTTAGAAGATCCACCTTTTCTCTTACATTTGATATCCCACGTATATCACCGTCTGATTTCTCATTACTATAGTTAAGCTGGTTTAATGGAATGTCATGTTACCACTGTATTTTCCAGATTCAAACAGGTTTCCCATTTCGGACACGTTTAGACTAATAACATCGCATACTACATAGGCTTACCACATGCACTATATTTCCACCATGACAAGCGAGTCATCCTACGCTGTTACTTGGCATTATGAATTTTCAGTTTCCCTCTCGTTTAATTTTGTATTAACCGTGACTAGACGGTCTTGACGACCGGAGTTTGATTTCCGGTAGGGCAGAATTTTTCTCTTTGCCACATATTCCAGACTGGCTCCGGGGCCCACTCGGCCTTCCATCCGTTGGGTACTCGGTTTTTTTCTTCGGGGGTAAAACAGTCAGAGTATGAGGTTGTATGACGCAGAGGTTAAGAATGCGTGGGAGCTGTACCTCCACTCCCCATACATGGCGTGGTGCTTATTAAGCGCAATGGACAACTTTACCTTTTGCCATTAATTATTCTGGACAGATTTTATGGGATACTGGGATACTGGGAATGACCCGTTCTTCAAGTGCCTGAGCACTTTGTTGGTTTCATCTATAGACATTCGGTAAGACTCCTTGGACGAGGGATCGGCCCGTCGCAAGGCCTCTACCTGTACACAGGACAGCACAACACAGAAAAACGTGGACAAACATCCATGGCTTGAGTGGGATTCGAACCCACGGTCCCGGCGACCAATCGACACAAGGCCCACGCCTCAGACCGCGCGGTCACTGTGGACCCCGGTTTTATGGACAGCTGTAATTAATTCCTTCCCAACTGTGATAATGAGTGTTGTTTATTAAATACAGGTTGTTCCAAAAATATGGTGGTCACTTGTCAGTTAGTTGCTCACCTCTGTCAACCGTACCACGAAGCTAACAGTGAAATTAAATCGTATACTGCAAGATTATTCAGTGACTAATAGCTTACCAATAACTGATTTTGTTAAAGAAAATTGTTTACTAATTTGTAAAACCTTTTGTAAAAGTATGCCTAATTTATCAGCATTTTTAGCAAGTTGCTGTGGTGTTTCCAAAAATTGTTTCATGTGTACTTACGATAATTAAGGGTGGATGTGGTCCCAGGTATTAAATGACTGAGAAACACCAGTGTTCTGTAATTGGCTTTGTAAATTGCAAGAGATTGAAGGTCAAGGCGAACGAGATACGCCAAATAACAAAGAGATTACTTGGTAAGCAGCCCCACAGGCCTATAATCCACCCATTACCCTACTGTTTGCGTAGTTTTAAAGCGCTTTTAGCTCCTACCTTTTCTGGCTGAAGATGTGAAGTGAACTCACTCGTCTTTCTAGCGTTCTTCCTCACAACTGAGCTCTGATGTCGGTCACCAATAATAATCTTGTTATTAAAGTGGATCAGTCAGGTGGTCAGTTGTACCAGTAATGATGTTACCAGAACACTTTTTATAGCAACTTTCTTTAAACCAATGTATGATTTAAATTGTTGTTAAAAGTGGAGCAGTGAGATAATAAAATATATACATCCGTGTTCAACGGTAGACACATCATTAGTAAGATTTTCTTAATAACTTTCTTAACCTTTTGAAGACCGAAGGTTTTCTAGGTAATATCTGAAAAACTACTTGTGTAGAACACTTAACTGAACAATCAGAATAAATAAACAATAAACGATGTCATCAGTTTATATTTGATTACGTTTACAATTATATTTACAATAAAGTGATGTATGATATTCAAAATACATTATAACAGATTTTTCCTTTAAACGTAATACACTTCAGGACGAAACTCATTAGATGATTTCACCAACTGGTCTTATCATCAGTTCATGGATCTGAAAGGAATATAAGTGATTAGAACAAGTAAATATTTTTATGGAAGAAAGTGTCTTGAAAGGCTATTAGTCTCTTAAAAATATAAATTCCTCTTCTTTTATGAAACCCGAATTTTCATTACCGTGTTTGCAAGAGTCCGCCATTGAACGCCGTCCTGAACAAGGTGAATTTATTTTGATTTCTCTCAATTTATTTCTTGCAATCCGTTCAATTTGTCAGCGTTATGTTAATTAGTTACGTACTTGAATACGGTAGTAAAGGAAACTAAAAAATGTGTACAGACCTGCGTTTAAGTGAATGCCTTAGACAATGCACAATGTTCAATCTGATTTCTGATATTTTGATGCCGTATTGTTACTCAGTACGAACCTGGACATGTGAAGGTGTTCCAAGTACATACAGCACCCCGTCTGCAATATCCTTAGCTTCCAGGTAAGCATGTTTGTCCATAAATTCCTTAGGTGGCATCTCCGTATTAACTAAACCAGGGCTCACACTCTGAAATAACAAAAGTCAGTTGCAAATGTTATATACCTTCGATGTCTAGTGTCAACGGAAATGTCCCGGAATTTGGGGAGGGCACCGCAGTATGGCAGCTTGATTATACTTCCATATTTCTAAACTACAATATTAGTAAATACTTTAAATAAATAATTTTCAGAGAGTGATATGAAATAAAATATATATTTCAGTCTCATATTCAATGTGTAAAATTCAGAATACGCAAAGAAGAAATATCATGACGTAAAACGAAAATATACAAATTTCAATTTATTTCTTCGGCCACACCAACTTTCAACGAATGCAATATGTCAAGTCTTTGAAAAATATTAAAAAAATTGTATCTAAAGGCATTCATCCTCATTGGTGCCCCATAATTTGGGCATCCTTGGTTTGTTACTGAGTACTTTGTACGTATGTTATACTTACAGTGACCCTTATTTTTGAGTTCTGCTTCACCAGTTCACGACGAAGCCCCTCAGTCAGCGCCGTGACGGCGTGCTTTGACGCAGAATACACGGAAAACGCGTCGATAAGATAGTGGCCGAGGATACTGAAAAATATCTTTAGTTTTTGAAGGTGTGTACATCGATATTATTTCGCACATAAAATTCAGGAAACAATTACATTTACAACTGCATAAGGCAAGGTATAATTCAATTTCAATGTTTACAGATCATACGTGGAATATTACCTGTTGATATGTATGATGTGCCCGTCGTCCACACCTCGCTCTTTCATGGACTGGATGGCCAACTTAGTGCACACACTGAGAGCCAGAACGTTAAGTTCCATTATACCTCTCCAAGCTTCTTGTGGCCCATCTTAAGAAAAAAAAAGTTACAAGCCACTGTAAGTTCCATAATAGCCATAACATAGGAAAACCCACTCTATGTTAAGCATATAAAGTTCCAAACACATGGGCCTATAATAAACAGTGTTTACGTTAAAGATAACACACTGATGTCGAAAGTTATGGTCAAATACTGACGACATTTGAAAGGTGTGTTTTCTGGTTTCTGGAAATCATTTTGTCTCCAGAAACGTCTTTCCAAAAAAAAAAAAAAAATGTACGCGGACCGTGCTAGTAACCCCGGGTGTGAGGTCCTTGAGTACGTGCATACACTTTTCTAGACACTGCAGCTTTATAAGAAATGTTTACTCGGGTCGTCCGTTGATAGCTGTTCCATCCCCTGACTTCATGACTCCATAGTTTTACGTCCTTAATTGATTAATCATCATCAACTACTACAAGGATTCGGCCTATTGACCCGTTCTGAGACAGCTGTTCAAGGCATCTTGTCCTTATAAGTCTTGTAGGGTGCGTTTATCGATTAATATGGTTTGAAATTAGAAACAACTCCATGTACTGTTCTGTATTACCAATCAGATTCGTTTCAGGAGCCATTGCTGCATTGTTGATTAGGATGTCCACTCCCTCGAGGTTCGTGTTCACCCAGTCGAACGCAGCCTTCAGTTCAATTTCCTTAGTAATGTCACATTTAATCGGGTACAGTTTTCCTGCTTCGGATTTAAGGGATGATGCTAGTTCCTGTCGAACAAATATAAAAAAAGGCTACCTGTTACAACAGAATTCGTATTGTAGATCATAATTTATTTTCTTTCTCAAAATATTCAGCGTAGTGTGTTTGAGTGTGAAGCATAAGAAGACACGATCGTTATAGAGCTGTAACTTAGAAATCATTATAAATAACGTAGTGAATAGATTCGATTTTCCTTCTTATTTCAGTGTTTAGTATTTTTGTATCATCATTCTCATACCTCAACCCTCTCCACTCTGCGCGCAAGTCCGACCACTTTGAGCCCTTTCTTGACGAGTTCCTGGGCGATGGCCGCTCCTATCCCAGAACTGGCTCCTGTCACCACGGCAACACGACCTGACCAACGCTCCATTGTTGTCTTAGCAGTTTCTAAATATTACAGTTTTCAGCTTCAGAAAGGTTTCCTTTTTAACAGAGTACACATTTTTGGAGTTACCCTCATACACTATTTCTGAAAGAGCACTCATTATTTATGTTGTTTGAAGCTGTCGGTCTCCGCATCCCTGCTCGGAACCTGAGGGATTTTTCTATGTTCAGTTTTAGCCCTTTGATCAAAAAGAATCCTTCTGCCAGATCCGCATCAGCTGCTAATGTCGTCAGCAGGGACTTGGACATTTCGAGACGAAAATTGTTACACTGCATCACATTCTATAATAGTCTAATTTACTTAATTTATTTAAATTATTATTACAGATGTACTAACGTATTTAGTATCAATCTTTTTTGCATTAATGTCCTCTGTACTAATATATTATTATATTCCGTTTCTTATTACCTTTCTATATTTATTATTGTGTTCTTGTGCTGTATCTGTAATTGGCCTCCTGGCTGTTGATACAACACACTTATAATAAATAATTGAATTTTATTGAATTAAATTAAGAATGATATGCGTTATGCAAGGTCTACAAATCCAGTAATACAGATTATAATATGCCATTATCAGCTACCTTTAGCATTAATTGCTTCTAGACTAAGAATATTTAATAGCGCACGTGACTTAAACTGTTGTGTACCTGTAATCAAAATCACAAACGGAATTTCATGGCATATAGGCCAAGAAACATTATGCAACTAACTAAGCAATGCACGAAATGAGGTCATTTTCCTTCTTTCTTTCTTTCTTTCTTCCTTCCTTCCGTGAACTGAAGGACCTTGCACGTATTTGTATAAATTGGTTTTAATAACATGTGAAATCATTTGTTAAAGCTAGTACAAGGACCTGTACAATTACGGATTGACACCCATATTGTAAAACACTGAAGATGTCCCAAGTTGATCGAAACGCATCTGCTAAACAATACGGTAACTGTGAAAAGCGTTGATTGCATGATCTGAAGACACTATAACAAGTGACAAAACTCACTTAGTGTCGAATACTTTCACACGACTCAGTGATTTAATGCGACTAATTAACTAACTTCGTAATTCCATGGAGCAGAGTCCTTCTTGAGAACTTGATAATCGCTGAGGCTTCTTGAGGAAATTGCCGTCTTTTATGGAACCCGAAGGTTCATTACCGTGATCATACGTAAGAGTCCGCCAGCAGTCCCTATCCTGATCCATATGAATCCATCCCACAACCTTCAACCCTTCAAGCTTTCCAACCAAAACTGTGTACGCGTGTACAGTATCCCATCTCATACCGGTTTACTTGATCATTGGAGTCTATCTGTTCCACTGCAAACAACTGAGTGTTTAATTGGTTAATATTTCGAAAATAAATTCCTGTTCTACTTACTTCTTTCTGTGCGGTAGAGAAGATGACGCTACAAACGCAGGTCTCGCAATGAAACTGCTGCAGGTATTTGATAACAATATCCACAGACATGCGCCTCAGATCATTTTCGATGCAATTACTCACTGTCTCGTTTCCCTCTCTTCAGATTACAGTATCTTGTCAGATAAATAAAGTAATCTCATTGCTGTTACGGCATGTAGATGTGATCTCAGTATTTGTACGGTCGTCTTAGATAATTCGGCTTCAGCGAAGTCAAGGTCAGAACCGTTTTGACTCACGCCATTAAACAAAACCTCTTAAAAGTAGCAGCTACAAAATTCCATGCTTCAAGAACACGGAAGACCTTCACCCGTCCTTTCCGCTCTGATGTGTTATTCTGCAACATTATAATTTAATCAGGTATGAAATTTTAAACGAAACTGAGGGTGGATGAAGCCCAGTTCGAATCCGCGCAGAGTACGAGCTACTTTCTATACACATATTCATTTCTTTGTGCTGAATGCAAAATATGCGCTTCCCGAATAAAGCCTCTGGAATTCCTCTAAGCTAGAAATAACTTCCCAGGAACAATAAGGAGGCACTTTTGTCAAGTGTCCTTACTTCAGAACCACGTAGCAGTCCGTTCATTAATTCAGTCACACTCCAGTGTTTACAGACTTCCTTTGTACGTTATTTCTAGCTTAGGGGAATTCCAGTGGCTTTATTCGGGAAGCGCATATTTTAAATTCAGCACAAAGAAATGAATATATGTATAGAAATTATGAACGGCCCTTCGGATTGAAAATCGGTATTGTTTAGAAATGACGATGTTCATCGTGCTTTTGGAACTGACCAAGTGGACATCCTCTTAAACGGCTCTGGTGTGTCGTATGACCCCTTTTTTGCTAGTAAGTAACCATAACAATTGTCAGTTCATCTAATTTCCTACCGAAGAAAAAAGCAGATTGATTCTGTTTCAGACGGGCAATCATATAAAATGTGTAGTCATTTTTAAAAACGACTTCAATACTAAGAATTTGTAAGAGTTCTCAAAAAGAATACAGGACCGTTCAGTGAAAAATATTTGAATCGGTGTCATAAAAGTAGGTGTGAGTTAGACTAGGGACTTATCGATCACTATAGACCGCGTCGAGATGAAATGAAACACCAGGTAGTATCTATACAGCACTTGACAGACAGGATAAGGTAAATGAACACCATTTAGTTTTTTTTTCTTTATTACTACAACATTCTGTACATTTTTGCTCCACGATTACGTACAAGTTTCCAAAAATTGTACATTTCTTAATAGACACTTTAATATGCAGTTACTCTGGATGAAGCGTATTCCTATTGTCAGAAAACGGCTTATCATAATTGTATTAAATTAGAAAGTCAGCTGTTATTGCAAATTCTAAATTAATTACGTCCGACTGTTCAGCACAGGTGCATTCTCACACAGCAAATTTATGCGGTGTAATTCAAAAATTTTGTCCGACTGGTAATATAGTCAGTTCGTGTACCTGTAAAAAAAGATAATATTGTAAATAATCACGTGGTTTGCATTAGCATTGTTGAAGTAGGGTAATGTGTTTTAAATGGTAATATCAATGCAGTGATCCAGCCGGAATAGCTCAGTTCGATTCCCGGTAGAGGCAAATTCCCGTCTTCTCCACCACAGCCACACCGGCTGTGGGGCTAACCCAAGAATCTAATCAGTGGTTCGGTTCGTGGATTATTTAACAACACTGTAACAACTGCAAGTGTTATTTGGTGTCGGATGAGGTGACACGTGGCCCATGTGTGATGAATTAGTTACGATTGAGAAATGAATTTTTGTGCCTTGTTCAAGGGCGTTGTATGTGTGGAATGAATGAGTAAAACCGCTGAAATCTCAGAACATATGTTGTGTGCTGTCTGCATAGAATTCGGGTTCGTTGGTGCTGAACCAACTTGCTTAGTTGCGTACGCTGCTTACCGGAGCGAAAAGATTAGTGTGTGAAGACCTGGGTACCGCAACTTCAGAGGATATTAAGCCTAAGAAAGAGTGGAATCTTTCCTTCTACGTACCTTGTCTGTCTTTGCGGTCTAAGGTTTAGAAAAAGGGAGCATTTCAAGTTTACTTTAACATTATGATGTAGCTGTCTGCTGTTATAATAAGTAACACGTTGGTTCCTTAGTCATTGTCCGTGTACTTTAACCTAATTTAACGATAAATTACATATACCGTTGAAGAAGGCATAAGAAATATTGTATCTGTACATTGTTTGAAATATTAACCCTGAAGATGGAAAAGGGTCCAGCCGATACGTTACTGTTTTATAAACTAGTCCAGAGGTTTTTCTGAAAACTGACTTACCTGAACATGAGGTGGAGTACCCAAAACATACAAAACTCCGTCAGCGATGTCTTCGGGGTTCAAGCAAGGGCAGGAGCCCAGAAGTTCTTCGGAAGGCATTTCTGTCTTCACGAGCCCAGGACTCAGACTCTGCAAAATTCGAAATTTGAACGGTTCAGTATTTGAGGCAAACATCTACCGTACCAGTAAATTCTGAACTTTAGAACGAATAATAAAAAAATCACTAAGTTTTAGACTCACAGTGACCCTTATTTTTGAGTTCTGCTTAACAAGTTCACGACGAAGTCCCTCAGCCAGTATTGTGACGGTGTGCTTTGTTGAAGAGTGCATGACGTACCATTCTTTCGGAGGTTCGTGACCAAGAACACTAAGGGTACAAAACACAAATACAGTTACAGTCCTGGTCGGCATCAAGGGAGATCAAAAGCTATTTCATATGTGGTTAGTAAAGCAACACATAAGATTGGTGTGGAGATTGATGTATGAGGTCAGATGTCAGTAACTATCATCACATGATTTGTGTTCGGATACTGAAATGCCATATTAAGAAATTGAAATATTTTGTGGCCCGAGCTGTGCGTAAGCCAGGTAGATAACGCGTATGAAACAACACTCCGGCATGCAAAATGTCAGTCTGATGGCTTAATCATGCACATGGTTTGATTCACGAGCCTGGAAACAGAAGAGCGGCTGTTTGAAAACATAAAATTCACAAATTACAGCACTTGTATGAATTTAAAAATCAGTAACCTGTTAATGTGGATGATGTGCCCGTCGTCCACTCCCCTCTCCTTCATGGACTGGAGAGCTTCTTTGGTGCACACACTGAGACCCAGAACGTTCAGGTCCAACATTTTCTTCATTTCTTCTGTTGATCCATCTATAAGAGAAATAAAGTATAAACGCTCAAGAATTCGGCTGTGTAATTTGTCTTTAGTTTAACAGTAAAGAAGGAAGAAATCAAAAATCTGACAGTCATTATGAGCACTTACTTATGAGAGAAGTATCGTAGGCTACAGCAGCGTTATTTACGAGGATGTCCACGCCTCCGAGGTTGTCCTTGACCCACTTAAAGGCGCCCTGAACATCAGATTCCTTGCTGACGTCACATTTAACCGCGTACAATTTGCCTTTCGCCGACTTAAGAGATTTGGACAGTTCCTGAAACATGAAGACCATCACCGTTTCCGACAATAGGTACTTTGTTCTTCAAAGGCCCTTGCTGGATTTTAGTCTCAAATTCTTGTGTTATTGAGGTGAATCTAAAATATCTACTGGCGGAATAATGTGTCACTTATTAGAATGGGGGCTAGATTTTATCTCGGAAGCTAAAATGTCTAATGACTGATCGAGCCATTTCTACTGTTAGAATCTCCACCGAATTGAATTTGTTGGTTCATTATCATATTAGGGTCTGTCTTTCCTCGTCCACAAATAAGCCACAACGATTAATCCGTAGCTTAACCAACCTTTCTATTGAGACAAAAAGACATGATTACGGTCCAGATTATTAAATAAATAGTAGAGCTAATTTTGGTGAAATAACTGAGCTGCCAGCTTTTATTAACAGATAACATTACTGTTTTAAAATTAGATTATACTTTGTAGTAATAACCCTGAGACACAAATTTCTCCCACTGGTTCATTGACAGAGTCGAAGATGAGGAAGAGATCACATGACTTTGCATTTATATGAAAAATTTGATGTAGGCCTCGCAAGCGATTATAAAATCTTTACCTGAATTCGCTCTTGTCTTCTGGCCAGTCCGACGACTTTGAGCCCCTTTTTTACGAGTTCCTCTGCAATGGCTGCTCCAATGCCACTGCTTGCTCCTGTCACCACGGCAACTCGGCCTGACCATCGCTCCATATTTTATTATGTACCCTGGAAGCATATGTTCACTTCCTATAGTAACATTTATATAACACGATCTATTTGTGAGCAGAATTTCTACGGCCCACTTTGTTTCAAGTACCTCAGTCTATTCACTTGACCTAAAGATGTTCGTGGTATTTATTGAATATTGTGTTTATAATTTCCATTCTGAATTACATGCGTCTTTGTAACTGGTTCTATGTATTTAGACGTGTGTTAAAACGAGATCCTGAATCTCGCTCGACGACCTCAAGGGTAAAATTTTGTGACCCCCGTACAGTAGCGCCAAATCACGAAATCGATAGCTGTTCATTATTTTATAGAAGAATTGTTCGATAAAAGCCGTGCACTGACTGTCGTCGTACTAACATGACATTAACATTAAATAAGATGTCGCGATCTACTTCATGCGTGAATCGGGATATTCCTCAAGAAAAACACTGAAAATCACTGAAGTCACACGGTCACATTGCTCGTACTCTGCCCGGATTCGAACTGGGCTTCATCCACCCTCAGTTCTTTTTAAAATTTCATACCTGATTGAATTATAATGTTGCAGAATATCACTTCAGTCACGCTGAAGAAATCTAACACAACTGCTCTCAAAACAACTTCTGTCACGTCACTCCTGTTGAGCCCTTCTATATCAAGGCCCTGCCAGCAGTTGCCTCTATCATAGCGTGTGGCGTGGTTATCTATATTTCGTGATATCCTTTCCGCGCTTACGTAATCCACAGTACAAAACAATAAGGGCGGCCGCACACTCTCTGCGTCAAGACAATCATCAAGACATGAGACAAAAGACGCAATTTTGCTTCATTCGTGATTCAGACTCTGGTCCGCACACCGAAGTAGCACGTGTCTGCGTCTTATCATATCTTCTCTAGTTGATTCTTGGAACGGCAATAGCGTGAAACCTAATAAAACAGACAATATAATACGTGCAATCTGTGTCCTTCATAACTTCATCAGGTTAAAGGACGGCTTATTTAGCGAGCAGAGTCTAGGTGAAAATGATGATGACCATGACAAAGGCAGTTGTGAATCTATATTCCAAAACTTGCAGCCCTGCTGCAGAAGAGGAACTACTGAGGCCGTTGAAATGAGGAACCATTTGTGTTCTTACTTTTTGAAACCAAATGTAGCTCTTCATTAGCAGAACAAGTACACTTTAACATAAATCTTTTCGTTTTATGTGTGAGTGAGAGCAGACTTGTACGAAACGAGCTTAAGCTCAATGTGTATAATAGTTAATTCAGTCATTAGATAATTAAAATAAAAGTAATCATTGCACTTACCATCTACGTTTACTTCTTTTGAAACTGCATGCCAAGCTTTATCAACCTCCTCCTTGTTTGAGTGGCCCGGGGTCGAATAATCGTATATTACCGGGAAATTCTCAACCGTCTGCACTATCTTAATATTTGTTTACTCTTCACTCATGTCGATAACGTACACTGGTGCTGTTACTTGTGTACTGATGTCTCAGTCCTGACGCACAGAAAAGGAACATGCCGAGTCTTGCTGCACGTGTCTGCAGCATGAAGCTGACGTCAGCATCATGACTCAGACCGGTGTGCGGTGGTTTTCATAATCTCATTCGTTTCAACTGTGCTCCTTTCTTTGCGTCATGTCGCAGACATCGTGTCTTGACTGTTACATGCCTTGACGCATGCCGGTGTGCGGCCTACCTAATAAGTACATTACAGCCTGTTTTCTGATGCACGTTAAATCGAATATTCACCCTTATAATTTTGAAATGTAATACTTTACACAGAATTTCCTCCAGTACAATTTTGAACTTGTTAAATGAAATTCTGTAAAGTCTCTCCAGTACTCAAATATTGTGGAGTAACGCCATTGGATTATATAACGTGCATATAATCTGAAGTGCATATGTGGATTTTTAAAGTTTGGTTACTTGAAGCGACGCAAAACCTTGCTTTATCAAACAATGACCTCGCATGTCACGTCATTACATTACCTCGGCTTTTCCTAGTTACTATACGTATAACAATATTTCCCTTATTATTATTTAGTGTCGACCTGGCCATATATTACGATATGACTACCTGTTATTTTATCCCCACACGTCAATTAAACATTTTCTCTGACTGCTGATTCCTTTGTTCTATGGTATTTACGGCTTCGTAATCAAATACACAATAGAGTCAGATGAGGTTATGTAATCATGACCTGCGGATAGAGAGAAGTCTGGAAGTAATCGGCATTTTAATTTTGAAAGTCTCTTCCTGAGACTGGCAAATATCAGTAAAGTTATTTGAAATTTGATGGAATGCTGTGGAGAAATACGCAATGTGACATGTTTTGTAGGACGTACAAAGGAAGTCTGTAAACACTAGAGTGTGACTGAATTAATGAACAGACTGCGACGTGGTTCTGAAGTAAGGACACTTGACAAAAGTGCCTCCTTATTGTTCCTGGGAAGTTATTTCTAGCTTAGGGGAATTCCAGAGCCTTTATTCGGGAAGCGCATATTTTACATTCAGCACAAATAAATGAAAATATTTATATCAATTTTGAACGGCCCTTCGAGGTGAAAATCGGTATTGTTTAGAAATGACTAAGTTCATCGTGCTTCAGGAAGATAAGTCAAATGAACAGCATTTAGTATTTTTTTTCTTTATTACTACAACATTCTGTACATTTTTGTTCCACGATTACTTACAAGTTTCCACAAATTGTGCATTTCTTAATAGACACTTTAATATGCAGTTATTCTGGATGAAGCGTATTCCTATTGTCAGAAAACGGCTTCTCATAATTGTTTTAAATTAGAAAGTCAGCTGTTATTGCAAAATCTAAATTAATTACGTCAGACTGTTCAACACATATGCAGTCTCACACAGCAAATTTATGCGGTGTAATTCAAATAATTTGTCCGATTGGTAATATAGTCAGTTCGTGTACCTGTAACAAAAGATAATATTGTAAATCACCACGTGGTTTGCATTAGCATTGTTGAAGTAGGGTAATGTGTTTTAAATGGTAATATCAATGCAGTGTTCCAGCCGGAATAGCTCAGTTCGATTCCCGGCAGAGGAAAATTCCCGTCTTCTCCACCACAGCCACACCGGCTGTGGGGCTAATCCAACAATCTAATCAGTGGTTCGGTTCGTGGATTATTTAACAACACTGTAACAACTGCAAGTGTTATTTCGTGTCGGATCAGGTGACACGTGGCCCATGTGTGATGAATTAGTTACGATTGAGGAATGAATTTTTGTGCCTTGTTCAAGGGCGTTTTATGTGTGGAATGAATGAGTAAAACCACTGAAATCTTTAGAGTGATAGTTGAGCTCTAGCTCATATTCAAATCTGGTTCGTCCTGAATACAAATCGGAATGTTGGCCTTGAACCAACGTGTTCGGTTCCAGTGTATATCTGGACTAAAAAGGGTGGAGCGTGAACCTGGATGGATAACCCAACTTCATTACGAGTGAAGGCTTAGAAATCATGGAATTCCTTCTTATGCCTGTCCTGATTTCCTTCGTGATCAGGTGACACGAAACGATAATAATTTTCATTTACTTTATCATTGTAATTGAACTCCCCCCTGTATTAACATGTAACAAATTAGTTTAACTAGCATGCGAATACTGCTTCCTCAAAAATGACACTGGAATCGAGCGAGTTACTGGAGAAGTGAGTCGGGAGATACTGGGTACGAACCTCGGGCTGGAGGTTATTCTCCTTACGTTTCACATATTTCTCATCAGTCACTTCAGATTAATTTAAGAATTTTATCTTAAAGTAGCCCCCTGCATCTTCGGCTTTAATTTGCTCATAAAAATTCGACTAATTCAACGGTATTTGATATAGCGCTGTAAAATGTACAAACGAAAAGCTATAATGGTTATCACTGCCTGAGCGTTGACTGAATTATCGGTCCTGAAGATGGAAATTTACGTATCTGAAAAGTTATTCTTTTATGTCCATAACATAGAACGTATGGTTGATCCTTTAGTCGATAAAGAATACTTTAAACCCTCGACGTACCTGAACATGAGGTGGAGTACCCAAAACATACAAAACGCCGTCAGCGATATCTTCGGCGTTCAAGTAAGGGCAGGCGTCCAGGAAGGCTTGGGGGGGCATTTCTGTCTTCACGAGCCCAGGACTCAGACTCTGCAACATTCGAAATTAGGGCAGTTCAGTATATAAGGCAAACTTCTGCCATGTAACTAATTTGCATCCATTCAGTGGTAAACTCACAGTGACCCTTATTTTTGAGTTCTGCTTCACCAGTTCACGACGAAGTCCCTCAGTCAGCGCTGTGACAGCGTGCTTTGTAGCGTAGTATATGGCGTACTTTTCTCCTGGAGGCATGTGACCAGCAAGACTACGGGTACAAAATCAGAATGAAGTTACACGCCTACTATGCATGAACTAAGAAATCAAACTGATTTACGAAAGCAAACAATCGGCAAGGGGATTCGTGTATCAATATAGATATCAGTAGCTGTTATTATCACATAACAGATTCAGAGATACAAAACTGCCATATAAAATACAATACAGACGTACCTTTTGTTCTGTGCAAGCCAAGGATAGCATGAAGTAAGAAAAGGTGCTTCAGTTTCCAGAATTCCCGTCCGATGACTAGCTGGCTTCATGATGCACTTTGCTTGATTTTTTGAATTAAAGGCTGAGTCACTATTTAATTTGTGAAAGTTACAAATAAAAATATTTGTATTTAAAAATCGGTAACCTGTTAATGTGGATGATGTGTCCGTCGTCCACTCCCCTCTCCTTCATGGACTGGAGCGCTTCTTTGGTGCACACACTAAGACCCAGAACGTTCAGGTCCAACATTTTCTTCATTTCTTCTGTTGATCCATCTATAAGAGAAATAAAGTATAAACGCTCAAGAATTCGGCTGTGTAATTTGTCTTTAGTTTAACAGTAAAGAAGGAAGAAATCAAAAATCTGACCGTCAATATGAGCACTTACTTATGAGGGAAGTATCGTAGCCTGCAGCAGCGTTATTTACGAGGATGTCCACGCCTCCGAGGTTGTCCTTGACCCACTTAAAGGCGCCCTGAACATCAGATTCCTTGCTGACGTCACATTTAACCGCGTACAATTTGCCTTTCGCCGACTTAAGAGATTTGGACAGTTCCTGAAACATGAAGACCATCACCGTTTCCGACAATAGGTACTTTGTTCTTCAAAGTCCCTTGCTGGATTTTAGTCGCAAATTCTTATGTTATTGAGGTGAATCTAAAATATCTACTGGCGGAATAATGTGACACTTATTAGAATGGGGGCTAGATTTTATCTCGGAAGCTAAAATGTCTAATGACTGATCGAGCCATTTCTACTGTTAGAATCTCCACCGAATTGAATTTGTTGGTTCATTATCATATTAGGGTCTGTCTTTCCTCGTCCACAAATAAGCCACAACGATTAATCCGTAGCTTAACCAACCTTTCTATTGAGACAAAAAGACATGATTACGGTCCAGATTATTAAATAAATAGTAGAGCTAATTTTGGTGAAATAACTGAGCTGCCAGCTTTTATTAACAGATAACATTACTGTTTTAAAATTAGATTATACTTTGTAGTAATAACCCTGAGACACAAATTTCTCCCACTGGTTCATTGACAGAGTCGAAGATGAGGAAGAGATCACATGACTTTGCATTTATATGAAAAATTTGATGTAGGCCTCGCAAGCGATTATAAAATCTTTACCTGAATTCGCTCTTGTCTTCTGGCCAGTCCGACGACTTTGAGCCCCTTTTTTACGAGTTCCTCTGCAATGGCTGCTCCAATGCCACTGCTTGCTCCTGTCACCACGGCAACTCGGCCTGACCATCGCTCCATATTTTATTATGTACCCTGGAAGCATATGTTCACTTCCTATAGTAACATTTATATAACACGATCTATTTGTGAGCAGAATTTCTACGGCCCACTTTGTTTCAAGTACCTCAGTCTATTCACTTGACCTAAAGATGTTCGTGGTATTTATTGAATATTGTGTTTATAATTTCCATTCTGAATTACATGCGTCTTTGTAACTGGTTCTATGTATTTAGACGTGTGTTAAAACGAGATCCTGAATCTCGCTCGACGACCTCAAGGGTAAAATTTTGTGACCCCCGTACAGTAGCGCCAAATCACGAAATCGATAGCTGTTCATTATTTTATAGAAGAATTGTTCGATAAAAGCCGTGCACTGACTGTCGTCGTACTAACATGACATTAACATTAAATAAGATGTCGCGATCTACTTCATGCGTGAATCGGGATATTCCTCAAGAAAAACACTGAAAATCACTGAAGTCACACGGTCACATTGCTCGTACTCTGCCCGGATTCGAACTGGGCTTCATCCACCCTCAGTTCTTTTTAAAATTTCATACCTGATTGAATTATAATGTTGCAGAATATCACTTCAGTCACGCTGAAGAAATCTAACACAACTGCTCTCAAAACAACTTCTGTCACGTCACTCCTGTTGAGCCCTTCTATATCAAGGCCCTGCCAGCAGTTGCCTCTATCATAGCGTGTGGCGTGGTTATCTATATTTCGTGATATCCTTTCCGCGCTTACGTAATCCACAGTACAAAACAATAAGGGCGGCCGCACACTCTCTGCGTCAAGACAATCATCAAGACATGAGACAAAAGACGCAATTTTGCTTCATTCGTGATTCAGACTCTGGTCCGCACACCGAAGTAGCACGTGTCTGCGTCTTATCATATCTTCTCTAGTTGATTCTTGGAACGGCAATAGCGTGAAACCTAATAAAACAGACAATATAATACGTGCAATCTGTGTCCTTCATAACTTCATCAGGTTAAAGGACGGCTTATTTAGCGAGCAGAGTCTAGGTGAAAATGATGATGACCATGACAAAGGCAGTTGTGAATCTATATTCCAAAACTTGCAGCCCTGCTGCAGAAGAGGAACTACTGAGGCCGTTGAAATGAGGAACCATTTGTGTTCTTACTTTTTGAAACCAAATGTAGCTCTTCATTAGCAGAACAAGTACACTTTAACATAAATCTTTTCGTTTTATGTGTGAGTGAGAGCAGACTTGTACGAAACGAGCTTAAGCTCAATGTGTATAATAGTTAATTCAGTCATTAGATAATTAAAATAAAAGTAATCATTGCACTTACCATCTACGTTTACTTCTTTTGAAACTGCATGCCAAGCTTTATCAACCTCCTCCTTGTTTGAGTGGCCCGGGGTCGAATAATCGTATATTACCGGGAAATTCTCAACCGTCTGCACTATCTTAATATTTGTTTACTCTTCACTCATGTCGATAACGTACACTGGTGCTGTTACTTGTGTACTGATGTCTCAGTCCTGACGCACAGAAAAGGAACATGCCGAGTCTTGCTGCACGTGTCTGCAGCATGAAGCTGACGTCAGCATCATGACTCAGACCGGTGTGCGGTGGTTTTCATAATCTCATTCGTTTCAACTGTGCTCCTTTCTTTGCGTCATGTCGCAGACATCGTGTCTTGACTGTTACATGCCTTGACGCATGCCGGTGTGCGGCCTACCTAATAAGTACATTACAGCCTGTTTTCTGATGCACGTTAAATCGAATATTCACCCTTATAATTTTGAAATGTAATACTTTACACAGAATTTCCTCCAGTACAATTTTGAACTTGTTAAATGAAATTCTGTAAAGTCTCTCCAGTACTCAAATATTGTGGAGTAACGCCATTGGATTATATAACGTGCATATAATCTGAAGTGCATATGTGGATTTTTAAAGTTTGGTTACTTGAAGCGACGCAAAACCTTGCTTTATCAAACAATGACCTCGCATGTCACGTCATTACATTACCTCGGCTTTTCCTAGTTACTATACGTATAACAATATTTCCCTTATTATTATTTAGTGTCGACCTGGCCATATATTACGATATGACTACCTGTTATTTTATCCCCACACGTCAATTAAACATTTTCTCTGACTGCTGATTCCTTTGTTCTATGGTATTTACGGCTTCGTAATCAAATACACAATAGAGTCAGATGAGGTTATGTAATCATGACCTGCGGATAGAGAGAAGTCTGGAAGTAATCGGCATTTTAATTTTGAAAGTCTCTTCCTGAGACTGGCAAATATCAGTAAAGTTATTTGAAATTTGATGGAATGCTGTGGAGAAATACGCAATGTGACATGTTTTGTAGGACGTACAAAGGAAGTCTGTAAACACTAGAGTGTGACTGAATTAATGAACAGACTGCGACGTGGTTCTGAAGTAAGGACACTTGACAAAAGTGCCTCCTTATTGTTCCTGGGAAGTTATTTCTAGCTTAGGGGAATTCCAGAGCCTTTATTCGGGAAGCGCATATTTTACATTCAGCACAAATAAATGAAAATATTTATATCAATTTTGAACGGCCCTTCGAGGTGAAAATCGGTATTGTTTAGAAATGACTAAGTTCATCGTGCTTCAGGAAGATAAGTCAAATGAACAGCATTTAGTATTTTTTTTCTTTATTACTACAACATTCTGTACATTTTTG